>NW_015388966.1:13533-50686 GCF_001527695.2 Protobothrops mucrosquamatus
ATGGATTGTTTAAGTTTAGAGTTTGGAGTTAGAGATATTAATATTTGTTTACTTGTATTTGAATATTAGCCTAGGTTTGGTTTGGGAAGTCCGGGGGGTGGGGGGATGGGATATAACATTGTGTAATATCTGTGATGTATTTCTTTTTCTTTTATGATGAAAACAATAAAATTTTATATTGAAAAAAAAAAAAAAAAAAAAAAGAACGCATCATGCACTGCTTTTATAAAATCCTTTGGAACACCAGTCCATAAAGACTTGTATGTGTTGCCAGGCATGGGAGCTAGGAAGTTACAATCATTCGAAGCCAATACATTGTAGTCATTTGAATCGGGCCTCAGCTATCATTGTAGAATATACATATACATATAGTTCTTTTTGAAGAGTTTTTTGTTCTGAGTTTTTATATGGGGTTTAGCTGTCCAGAGTCACAATAGCAATGTAAACAATGATGTAAATCAGATTAATAAACTCAATTAGTAAAAATGAGTATCAGTTGTAATCAGCAAAAAAGAGCCAGCATTATATAGCTTTTATCATGTTGCATAGCACCACATTATTATTGGATTGATATTTTGTACAATTCAGGCAGTGTACATAATGCTCCCATCCAGTGGTGGGATTCAGCCAGTTCACACCAGTTTGGTAGAAACGCTAATTTTTTGCTGCCCAGGCCCAGAATGGACTTCTGGAAGCGGCATCCACACAGAGAACCAGTTGTTCATGTATTTGAATCCCACCACTGCTCCCACCTATTTCCCCCAATAACCCTGTTAGCTGAGTTGGGCTGAGAGAGAGCAATGGGTCCAAAATCACCCAGCTGGCTTTCATATCTCATAAAATACCTACCACTCTGCCATTACATATAAAGATGAAGGTCATGTCACGTATATTTTTTTAAATGTCTGTAAATTTCCTAAAAGCAAAAGCAATTTGTTGTCTCAGTGGCCAACTCTCTAATCAATTGAACAGGGATCGTTAGGCAAACCACGGCAGAATCTATAATTTCATGCTGAGATTTCCGACTACTTCAAAGGTAGAGTAAGGAATAATGATTATATATATAGTTGCTTAAATCTACATTCATTACTAAACTATCATGCTGCTGGAACGACGCACAGAATGGCTGTAACAAAATATTTCCAGATGTCAATAGATGTACAGGGATTATGATATTGTCTTCCCAAAACACGTCTCTCTTAAGATTTTTTTTTTCTTCATTCATCGTTTGGGGAAAATATCTTAACTCAAAACTTGGAAACTACTTCTGCGATATTCAGCTTCACAACAATAAACGAAATTATACGGGAGAAACAGCGACATGGGTCTAGTTTAACACGATAAACGCGTTAAACCAGACTGCATACGTGCACACTTCGTTTAGCAAACCTCCTTCCCCATAAACTTCAATATGAACAAGGGGCAAAGGTCGCAGAGCTCGTATCAAACCGTTCCACCGAGCGAACGAAACGACCAATCAGAGGCGCGAGACGTTAGCATAATAGGATACGCATGCGCACACACGCAAATTTTCCCCCGGATCCGGGAACTTTCCAGTCATAGGGGTTTTCGGCGCCGCTGCCGAAGGCGGAACGCAATGCTTGCTGCAAATGCTCAACGTCTAATGCACCATAGAGCTAGTTCATGCGATTCCTTGACTCTTTTTTTCGTTAACTAAGCGGGGATTAGAATTACCATAAGGATGAAATCAGTAGGGTTTTTTTCCTATTATTTGCAGAGGTCATTTAAAAAAAGCCTCAAGTGGGGCTATGAAACCGAGCAACCAATTCCCTGAGAGTATCAATTTCTGCCCTCTACAATCTCACGCGTGCGTCCTCGCAAATTGACATGCGCGTGTTGTATAAGTCGCAAAGCGCACAATTTGAACCGATTCTTGGGGGCTGGGTGTGTTTGTCTTCTGGCCTGTATTTGGCGGGAAGGGAAGGATTATACGGCCCGGTAAACTCCGGAGCCATTCCGGTAATGAGCCCACCGGCCACATGGCGCAGGAGCAGCACCCGCAGTCCGGAACCCCGTGGAAAGAAACGCGGCTGGCTTTGAGACGGTTGGCCGAGTGCCTGAAGTGCTCTCTTTGGTAACCGATTATACCTGAGAAAAAGGAGGGCGGAAGGAATGGAGAGGCTTTGTGGAAAGGATTTGGAAATGAAGTCTTATTAAATAAAACAAGATTGCTTGGTATATACAAACGGTTCAGTTGACGAGCTGTTTTTTCAGAAGTGTTTTACATTTGAATTTAATGAGTAAGCAGCGAGGCAGTGGTTTTCTTAACCGCAGTTTATGGAGAAAGTTGCTATGATTGGGTTACGCGCGTCATGCTAAGATAGGGCTAATAAGTCAGGACTGCAACTATCCAGACGATACAAGCAAAGAAATACAGGAAGCGTTTAATCTTTGCTGTTATCAGTGGTCCTGTGGATGTTTCCAGCCCATAACTGATCCTCCTAACTAACATGTGCCAACAGACCATATCGTTTAGTGCAGGGGTCTCCAACCTTGGCAACTTTAAGACTTGTGGACTTCAACTCCCATGGTTGCAGCCCCCGGTTTAGTGAGTTGTGTAAAACTTGTCAACAAGCTAGGGAAATTAATGATTTGAGATAGCATATGAATTGATCTACTCCAGCCTTTTCTGGCTCCATATAAAATGTTCAGCAAGTGGCATTTTTAACAAAACCAAGCAGGACAGGACAGGACGTGGCGTGATGTATTTTTTGCATTGCCGGAGCTGGGGTGGGCGCTGCCTCCATATAATGCAACAGGCGTACGGGCTGGCAGTTTGACACCCCTCATCTCTTCTTAAAAATCTCCAGTGATGGAGCGCCCACGATTTCTGGAGGCAAGCTGTTCCATTGGTTAATTGTCCTCACTGTCAGGAAGTTTCTGCTTAATTCCAGGCTGCTTCTCTTTGACCAGTTTCCAACAGTTGTTTCTCGTCCTGCCCTGCAGCCCCTCAAATACTGGATCTATTTCAGAATGTATCTGACTATTAGTGAGAGATATTTTTGTTTGCTTTTGTTTGTTTTTCAAGTCAGTGTTGACTCCTGGACAAGTCCTTGAAGTTTTCATGGCAAGGTTTTTTTGGAAGTGGTTTGCCCTTGTCTCCTCCCTAGAGCTCAAGCATAAAGTGAAGTAGAAGTCATAGTCTCCCTGTTTCTAGCCCAATGTCTCAACCACCACACCAGACTGGCTTTCAGCAAGGGATGGTACTGCAAGCAAAATTCTTTTCATTTTTCCTTTTAGATGTTCTGCTTGAAATGGGAGTTTGCAATTGTAGATGGGATTATTGTAATTGAGTGCTATTCCATAAGTTAGGGAATTCCTTAAATGTAGACATTTTCACTTATATTCAGGGGATGATTTTCTTTAGAAGAATGTTCACTAATGTGACTCCCTATCTTACAGATTTCCCTGATAACAATTACTTTGTTGGCACTGGTCATCCTTCCTCAATGTAGAGTCCATCAAATGAATTAGGAATTGCAGCTTCAACAACTAGACTGCCAGGTTATAAAGGCTGACCTGGGCAAGGAACACTACTCTAAAGTATATCTATGTCATTAGTGTTTGGGTTCTGATGTTTCAGTGGCAAAATCATAGCAATATTGCAGAATGAATAAACGGTTTCAACACTGGTTTGCACAGTTGAAGGTAGCATGCCATTAAAACCTTGTCATTGAAGTTGCTGTAAATATCCATGGATCTTGATATTTTGGTTGCTGCAATCCAGAAACAGATGTACAAAAATAGCCTGTAGCTTCTTATCAGCACATTTAAAGACAGCTTTGTTTCAGTTTTCCCTCATGTTATAAGACACTGGAATAAGTAGCAGCTAGGGAAGTAACCATCCTGTTAATGTCTGCCTCCCTCTGTGCAGAAGCCTCTTTGATATTTTTACAACACTGTTGAAATATATTAAAAAAATGTACCATGAGAAATAACTTGAACAATGCTGAAATTCAGGGCTTTTCAACCTTTTCACCGATTGTACCACTTTTAAGACATGACAATATTTGAGTACCACCAGTGCTTAGCAAGGTGTCCAAAAGGGGGGGGGGGCTGGGTTTTACTGATTAGATTCATTTTTTGTTATAGAAATGGCTAGTTTATAATATTATGGAAAAGTAAAAAGTTGAGGTTCAATGTTAATGCTTCCTTCTACTGCAACAGAGGAAATCTGTTCTTTTTCCCTTCTCCCCCTCATTTCCCCCCCTTTTCCTCCTCATTGTGTCCTACTATTTGCTTTTGTATTTTTGTATTTTATTCTATAATCTAATAAAATATTACAAACTATAGAAAAAAAGGAAAAAAGTACCAGTTTTAATTTCTTTGGTGGCTGTTCCTTTGCCTTGACACAACCAAACAAAGCTTTAATTATTGTAAACCTACTTGCTTCTGCTTTAGAAGGAAGCTCAAACTGTCCTCCAAATTCTAAAAGCACACCCACGGACTTTGCAGCCCGTTCTTGACACTACATTACCAGCCATATTTTTCTGTATTGGAGGTAGAATCCTTCACATGTAAAGCTTGTCCCAAGAGGCAGCTGCCTAGAGTGATGTTATTTGAGTAGAAAAGATAAAACACATTTTTTTCTTAATAGACAATTTCTTTATGTTTATGAATAAAAAAATAGTGTTTAAATAGCTTGTTTATCTTGATATTATTTATCTTGGGGTGCATTGAAAATGTGTCTATTCTAATATTTAGGACAGAAATAACTCAATTCCATTTATTCTCTCCTTGACAGCACTAACATTCTGAAGAAACCTGTGAACCTAGGAAGTTGTGAACATGTCTTCTGTCTGTGAGTCATGCCATTACTCTGAGGGAGATGAGCAGTTCAAAAATGTGAAAAATAAATAATGAACTGTTATAAAGCTTTTCCCAAACTTGCCTATTTTGATAATGTTTTTAGTCTGAAGTAAATATCCTATGTTGTTGCTTTCTATTTGTGGCTGCTAGTATGATTATATCTTCTTATGTAATTATACCTGGCTTTCTCAGCAAAGCACTTATTTGCTGTAGTGCTTTTTTTCTTTATATCATTGTAGATGAAATAAAGATTAAATTATTTAAGCCTCTGTTAGGTTTGACATATTTATTATGCATTTAAATACCCTCCACTCTACATAGGCACATAAATCATCCTATCCGTATAATATTCTAGAACAGTGTTTCTCAACCTTGACAATTTTAAGGCAGCCAAGATCAACACATAGGAATTGGAAGCATTCACCAAACATCAACTCTGTGGACAGATAACATCAAATTAAAGTGGAAAGATGTTAAGGAAAATAGTCCAGCCTTCCTGGACCGTGCAATACACATTAAGGAAGACAGAAGCCTTAACATTGAAATTTACAGAAAACACACACACAGAGATCAATATTTACCTTTTCATTCTCACCACCCATTGGAGCACAAAGTGGGAAAGAAGGCTGAACGTCTGCATACCAGCAAAAACGGGAAAGAAAAACAACTAAACCACATAAAGGAAGCCCTCAGAAAGTGTGGCTATGCCAAGTGGGCCTTCAAATTCCAAATTCCCCAAAAGACCCAGCAAAAGAGAACAATAAACAAAGCAAAGTTGTCATTCCAGGAATATTTGAAAAGCTCAATAGGATCTTCAGCCAACACAATATACACGCACACTTTAAACCCAAGAATACACTAAGGCAGAAGCTTGTCCATCCTAAGGATAAAACAACCAGACAAACTAAGCAATGTGGTATCTGCAGTACAATGCAGTGTGCATGTACATGTGCAGATCTGTACATTGGGCAAACAACCACTTCAGAAACACATGACACAACACAGGAGAACAAACCCATCAGAACAAGATTCAGTAGTCCATCTGCATTTAAAAGACAGAGGCCATTCTTTTGAATACAGCAAAGTCCACGTTTTGGACAGAGAGGACCGCTGGTTTGAAAAAGGGGTCAAAGAAGCCATCTATGTCAAAATTGAACAGCCCTCTCTCAACAGAGGGGGAGGGATAGGACATCATCTATGTTCAGTCTACAACTCAGTCCTTTCAGCAGTTCCAAGAAGGCTCCACACCCATTTGCACCACTCAGGTGACCTTGAGGACACAGATAAATCTCCAGGTGGCCTCAGTGACTCTCTAAAAGAATGCAAATGATCAGCTGTCTGCAAGAAATATAAATCCTTCCATTCCTCACCATCCAGTCAGAACTGAAGATTGGATGAGAAGCAAAACGTCTTGAAAGAAAAACAAGAAAGTCTAGTTGCCTCTTGAAAAAGCACCTGGATGACTGATAATCTCCATAGACAGTTTTGAGATGATGTATAGTATAAGGTTGATACATTATAACCATTGTTAAATACTGAGTAATATGAAATGAACCCAGAGTTTCCATAATATATTACCTGTTAGCAGCTGAGTTGACATTGTTTATAATATGAAGTATCAGAAATAGAACTTCAGAGAACCTTGACTGATTTGTTTAGACTACAGTGAGTTTCCTATTTGATTCAGGGATTGTAATTATCATTAATTGATTCATATAAACATAAGCAAGTATGAAGCTAGATGTTTTGAAATTTTTGTTATGGATAGCCTTGGTTAATCCTGGTGACATCAGAAAAGTAAATCATATAATCCAGAAAGAGGGAGCATGCAAACGTTAATGCCACTGTCTTTCTCTCTGTAATTTCTTCTTACTTGTGCATTTTGTTGTAAATTACACATACAGGCTATGAGTGAAGACTTCAGCATTTTAAATGTATTGTAAACAATTGTCTTGTTCTTATGTATTTTAATTTTTAAGATAAAGACTTCTTTAACCATGTGTTAGAAATTGTAGTTTGTTATCCAGGTGTAATTTTTCCCATATGAAATCATGTTTATATTTTTCAGAAGTTGTGTAGGCAACTGTATTGGCACAGCTTGCCCAATATGTCAGGTGCCAACCATGAAACAGGATGTGAAAATAAACAGGAAACTAGACAACATCATCAAACTCTATAGCAAGCTGCAAACTCTGCAGGGCAAGGATTTCTCAGGTAAATGAAATAATACTTTTTGAAACCTGGAATTATGTAGCTTGAAAGAACAAAAACATCTTTCAAGACTCCTTTTTGCACTATATATTTAAAATGAATTCTAATTAACAATTGATGGTGAGGGTGGGGACAAGACCCAAGCGACAGTGGGGACTCAAAAGGGTGGGAAGCAGAACATGGGGTTTCTCGGGGTGGGGAAGGCATTGGGAGGCTAGGGACAGTGGGCTTCTTTCTGCATTAGGGTTTCCTCTACTCCTGAGGCACCCCATATTCCACTTAACATTCACTTAAGCACACACACCCTTCACATTCACCCACAATGGGGAGACTCCATTACAATTAGCTATTAATTACCCTTATCGTCCTGGACCTTGAACTTTGGTTTTAAGCATATATTCCAAAAAGGCTTAATCCAAAGATAACAAGAAATAAATATCCCATATTCTTGGCTGCCTCTGAACAGCTAACTCCAATAGATTCTCTTGAGACAGATCAAACCATATTTTCTGGATGTAGTACTTTATGAAGCTAAATGTGTATAATTAATAGATAGATAGAAAGTTTTTGACCTCAATCTTGAAAGGTTCTTTCCATTCCCATTGTGCAGCAGCTTAATAACTAAATATACTGTAATTTGTTACTTCAGGAAATAAATATGAATCCATTAGCACAAAGTTTGTCCTTCTAAAAAACAACAATCTTTTTTCCCCTTAACAAGGGGAAAAAATTGTGGCCTAGCTTCTTTAGTCAAAGGTGAATATGATACTTGAATAACATTGTGCAGAAGTTTTTTTTAATATACAGGTAACCCTTGAATTATCACTGCAATGGAGCCTAAAATTATGATCATAAGTCATACTGGTTGTTAAGAGGACCACTACATGATCATGCTCAACTTTTATACCTTTTTTGCAAGTGTTGTTAAGCAAACCCAATGCCAGTGGGCATTTTTTGCCAGAAACTGGAAGTAAATGCTAGTTTCCAGCAAAAAAAAGAGGTACCATGGGATGGTATAAGTGGCAGTAAATGTGGGCTGGTTGCCAAGCTCCCAAATTGCAGGGGTTGGCCATCAGGATTTCAAAAATGGGTTATAAGTAGCTTGGAAAGGTCGTTTGTAACTTTGTATGATGTAGTCGTAAATTGAGGACTACAGTATCTGTAAACATAATTGACTAATGGCTAAAATATTAATGTACAAGCTCTCTGTGTGTGTTTCATTTTGATGAAGAATTAAAATATTTGCTTACAAATGCAGGCAGTTAAAAATAAAGTTGACAGCTACCCCCTGCCTATATTCTGGATATGAATATTTATATCCAGGTAAATATTTTGCAATTACAGAAATTTTGATGAGGGTAAATAAATAATATGAACAGTCAATGTTACCTGTAGAGTGTTTGTTTCTAAGCTTGTTGGCAATCCAGCTTCAAGATTCTGTTGCTACAATGGAAGATTACTTATATTTTTCTACTGATGGAACAACCTTGTGGGTTTTTTCCCCCGGATTTGTTCTACCCATAGCTTCCAGTCAGTTCTTTAGTAGGCCTAACTAAATATACCAATGAAATATTTCAGCATAAATTGGTCATCATTGCCTTAGGTTTTATTAATAACTTATCTTTGCAACTTGCTTTATCAACAGACATGACATTCGCATTCAGTCTAATATATTAAATTTTATGTAGGATGTTATGAAAGTTATAACTTGATGCCCTGTATTCTATTAATTTATTCTGCAAATTTAGAATGCACATGCTGCCCTTGAGACACAAATCAGAGATTTTCACCCATTAAAATAAAATACCTACAATAAAAAATAAGAAAATAAGATTTTAATAAGAGCTGTTGAGTACAAATTCATTAAGAGAAGCCAAGGGCCATTGTAGTTTGATTATAATGATTCTGATCTTTCTTTTAAATGGAATGTTTATACATTTATTCCTCTGATTACATTAACTTGTTAATAAAATATCCTAAAAATATATAACTGGGATTTAATGTAGTGTGGTATAAGTGATGTTAAATTTAATTCTTAATGGATTCCAATTTTTAAAATATTTCATATTTCAATTTGCATGCCATGTCCCAGTATGCTAAGTAACTAAAACTTTCCATAATATAATGTCCTTGCCTTTCACTTTTTAAAAAAAAATGCATTAGGAAAGATACTTTATATAGTGTTTGAACTTCTATAGTTGTTTATAGCAATGGATGCACAGTAATGCTTAAAGATTTATGAATCCATTTGACTTTTCAGTATTTCTATACAAAGTAGACCTAAGACATGATCTGTTCTCCCCAAAGTCCTAAAACTAGATAGAGAGAACATGTATCATGAATGTTCAAAGGTGACATTGAAACAGATGTGCATGGTATTGTAGATATCATGGGGGCTATTGCATTTATGGAAAAGTTTATAATGCTGGGGAAATTGAGTGAAAGAAGAGTCTAACAGCATATAAAATACATAGAATACCAGAGGCTACAGAATATCCCTGGAAGAATTGCATAATGTGGTGAGTTACAACTGAATGTAGCATAACACATTCTAAATATGAGTCCTCTGCTGAAATGCTTAATAGATGCATTTACAGTTAGAGCAGTGGTCTTTACAGATCACTAAATGGCTATGGCTGTACAGGTGTATCGAGATATTTTCCTTAGACCTGCTTGGATAGACTTTGACTGAACACATTTTCTGTAGGTAAAGAATGTTTCTACCACTGAACAACAACTCTACCCTCCTTTGATCTTTGTTTTGAGGCAAATCTTAGTTTAACATAATGACAACATGTTATCTGCAAATCTGAAAGTAGTTATCTCAATAAGAGGAGGAAGAACAGGATGTACTATACCAGGGGTAGGCAACCCAAAACACTCAAAGAGCCACTTGGACCCGTTTCCCACCGAAAACAAAACACTGGGAGCCACAAAACCCTTTTGATATCTAAAATGAAGATAACACTGCATATATCCTTTTTTACCTTTATTATAGATGTGTGTGTGTGTGTGTGTGTGTCATAAAGGTAAAAAAGGATATATGCAGTGTTATCTTCATTTTAGATGTCAAAAGAGTCTCTCTGTCTTTCTCTTTCCTCTCTTTCTCTCTCCCTTTCTCTTTCTCTCTCTTTCTCTCTTTCCTCTCCCTCTCTCTTTCCTCTCCCTCTCTCTCTCTCTTTCCCCCTCTCTCTCTTTCCTCTCTCTCTCTCTTTTCTCTCTCTCTCTTTCCTCTCTCTCTCTTTCTCTTTCTCTTTTTCTCTTTCCTCTCTGTTTCTTTCTTTCCTCTCCCCCCCTCTCCCTCTTTCCTTCCCCCCTCTCTTTTTCCCTCTCTCCTCTCCCTCCCTCTCTCTCTCTCTTTCTCTTCCTCTCTCTCTCTTTCTCTTTCTCCTCCCCTCTCTCTTCCTGTCTCCGATCTTCTGCTCACCTGGCAAACTGGCTTCAAGCTGTTCTCCAACAAGCTGACACACATTCTTATTGGGCTAGCTCAGGGTAGGCAACCTCGGCTCTTTTATGACTCATGGACTTCAACTCCCAGAATTCCTGAGTCAGCATAGCTGGGCTAGCTAGCTCTCTCCTGCCCTTCCTGCTTCCTGCAGAAACGCAGCAAAGGGAGGAGCCCTGTCCAATAAGCTTGTCAGCTTGTCGGAACAGGGTGAGGCTACTCTCTTTTTCACACACACACACACACACACACACACACACACAAGCTCTGTCTCTGTCTCTCTCTGAAAATGGCAGAGGAGGCTGGGAGCCACAGGGGAAGGCTCAAAGAGCCACATGAGGCTCCGGAACCGCAGGTTGCCGACTTGTGTACTATACTATGAGTAACCATAATACTCATCTTTATAGTATTGAATTATGATATAATTTTGCATGGAAACTAGCTCTCTATCTATGTGGAACTATGTGGATTCTTTGCAGAATTTTTGGTCAGATATTATACCTAAACTGTCAGCTCTACAAATGACCATGGCTGCAGCCATTTTCCTTCTCATTCTAGGTTGCCACATAGAATGGAAGGAGGGGGGCTGCCCAGGTGCTTCGTTAATCAAAATAATCTTTTGTCCTGTGGGAACCAAGGTCATCGGTTGCTCCCGAGACTAGGGACTGGGTGTTGCATAAAAAGCCTGCCAAATATTGTTCCAATACTGAGTTTGTTCATTCTGTCCTGCCATTTGTCTGCGGATGATGACTAGAACTGAGTCCTTGGTCGATTCCTAGGAGGTCCAGAAAAGCTTTCCAGAACTTTGATGTGAACTGGACCCCTCTAACCGAGATAATGTGTTGTGGTGCTCCATGTAAGCAATAAACGCAGTGCAAGAACATTCTTTGCCAGTGCTTTAGCCGTTGGAATTTTTTGGCAAGGGATGAAATGGATCTGCTTGGAAAATAAGTCAGTCACGACCCAAATCATAGTGTTTCCTAAACTTTCGGAGAGTTTCACAATAAAATCTCTCCAGGGTGGTGATGGCTCAGCTACTGTTTGGAGTAAACCTGATGTTTTTGCCTGCCTCCGCTTTGCGGTCGCACATATAGGGCAACTGGAAACATAACTTTCAATGTCCTTTTTAGGTGAGGGCCACCAGAACTGTCTTTTGAGAAGGTGTAGAGTTTTCATGAACCTAAAATGTCGTGCTAGCTTTGAATCATGGCATGTTTGCATGGTTTTTAGTCTCTGGCTGGCAGGCACGTGCAATTTCTCACCTGCCCATACTAGTCCATCTTGCATGGAGCAGAGATTTCTGTGACTGCAAAACCACTTGTCCACTTCCAGGGCCTTTTAAAAATCTGCTTCAATAACATTGTTTATAGATGGTTTCCCCTTCTGTTGTGCTCTGGTGGTTATTTGAGTCACCAGCTGATGCGAGAGGAGAAGGGGCTTTACTACCTCCACCTTGGAGCTGTTGTATTGCAGCATTCTCAACAAGCATCAGCCAGGAAGTTTCTGTCCCCCCCCCCCGGTATGTAGCGCATGTACTTCCAGCGGTATGAAGTTGAACCGCTGGAAGTACTGAGTCCATCATGCTTGCTTTGGAGATAGTTTCCAGGGGTTTTTCAAAGCTTCCAGGTTTTTGTGATCAGTCCAGACTTGGAATGGGATTTTGCTCCCTTCTAGGAAGTACCTCCATGTGAGGAGAAACCGCATAAGCCTCTTTCTCGCACACTGCCCACCGTTTCTCCATTTCGGTAAGCTTCTGTGATGTAATAATAATAACAATAACAACAACAATGATATGATGATGATGATAATAATAATAGTAATAATAATAATAATAATAATAATAATAATAATAGTAGTAGTAGTAGTAATAATAATAATAATAATAATAATAATAATAATAATAATAATAATAATAATAATAATGTTGGAAGGGACCTTGGAGGTCATCTAGTCCAACTCCCAGCTCAGGCAGGAAACCCTATACTATTTCAGACAAATGGCTGTCCAGTCTCTTCTTAAAAACGTCCAGTGTTGGAGCATTCACAGCTTCTGGAGGCAGGTTGTTCCACTGATTAATTGTTCTAACTGTCTGTCAGACTCCAAAACTCCTCATCTGCTCTCTCCTTTCTTTTATCCTTGTGCAGCCTGCCATTATTGTTGGGAGAGGGAGTGCATGGGGGATTCATAGTGTTAACTTTCACTTTCTCCTTTGTCTGACCTCCTCCTTTTGAGAATAGAATGTGTCTCCTTATCTGGGAGACAGTTATAAGGAAACAAAAGCTGGAGAAGACCTTTAACCACACACCAAGCCATCTGTGGATTGGCTGAATTTCAAACTGACATTATGACTTTTGTGGGAGGGGGTATATTGCTTGCTTAATTATATTATTCACGTGGGCTTTTCTTCAGATATTGATCTGAATTCCCTGGTATCACTAGTTCCTAATAAAAGTTTCCTTTTGAGACAATGCCTGTTTCAAGAGTTCTGCTTTCTTGGGTGATCAGTTGAAGTGGGTCCTGACACTATCAGAAAATTTCTCCTTAGTTCTGTGTTGCTTCTATCTTTGGTTAGTTTCCATCAGTTGCTTCTTGTCCTGCCTTCAGGTGCTTTGGAGAATAGCTTGATTCCCTCTTCTTTGTGACAGCCCCTGAGATATTGGAATGCTGCTATCATGTCACCCCTCTTCATTAGACTAGACATACCCAATTCCAGCAACCGTTCCTTATATGTTTTAGCCTCCAGTCCCCTGACTATCTTTGTTGCTCTTCTCTGTACTCTTTCTAGAGTCTCAACATCTTTTTTACATTGTGGTGACCAAAACTGGATGCAGTATTCCAAGTGTGGCCTTACCAAGGCATTTTAAAGTGGTATTAACGCTTCATGTGATCTTGATTCTATCCCTCTGTTAATGCAGCCTAGCACTGGCTTTTTTGGCAGCTGCAGGACACTGCTGGCTCATATTTAAGTGATTGTCCACTAGGACTCCAAGATCCCTCTCACAGTTGCTACTATTTAGTAAGGTACCACCTATACTATACCTGTGCATTTGGTTTTTCTTGCCTAAATGTAGAACCTTACTTTTTTCACCACTGAATTTCATTTTGTTAGATAGCGCCCAATGTTCAAGTCTGTCAAGATCCTTCTGTATCTTAAGCCTGTCTTCTGGAGTGTTGGCTATTCCTGCCAACTTAGTGTCCTCTGCAAATTTGATGTGTACGTACATGGTTGTAATCCCCCCCCTCATTTTCTTGCAATAGCACAGCCCCCACTGCAACATTGCTGGCGTCGGCCTGGATGACAAAAGGTTTCCCAGGGTCTGGGTCTTTTAGCACCGGCTCAGCAAAGAAAAGTCTTTTGAGCTTTTTGAATGCTGCCTGGCATTTCATAGTCCATTTCAAGGGTTGGCTGGGTTTTGGTTTGTCCTCCCCTTTTGTTTTTAGCAGGTTGATGGTGGGAAGGGCTATCTGAGCGAACAAGGGGATGAACTGTCAGTAAAAGTTGGCAAACCCCAAGAAGCTTTGCAATTGTTTCCTGGTTCAGGAAGGCGCCCACTCCAGCACCGCCTGCATCTCCTTGGGATCCATCTCAACCCTCTCGTGAGAGATATGATAGCCCAGGTAGTCGACTTTTTCTTTGTGAAACTCCGTACAATTAGGCTGTGCAGAATTTTTTCATATGGCTGTGACCATCTTTATATGCTCCGCTTTCGTTTCTGTGTAAATAAGGATGTCATCAAGTACACTAGGACCCCCTTCTATAAATGTTCATGTAACACCTCATCAGTTGCATGAACACTGAGGGTGCTCCTTGCAGCCCAAAGGGGGGTGCACTTTAAACTGGAGGCAGCTTAGCAGGTAGTTGAAAGCGGTTTTCCATTCATCCCCTTCCTTGATTCTGACACGGTAATAAGCCTCCCGCAAGTCTAATTTTGAAAAAAAAAATCCTTTTGTCTAGGTGGGCTAGTATGTTCTTCATAAGGGTAAGGGCGTACACATTCTCCACGCACACTGCATTCAATCCTCTATAATTCACACAGACGAAGAGAGCCATCCTTCTTTTCTCGGAATAGGACAGGAGCCGCCACCCTAGGTTGGGCTGGTTGGATGAACCCCTGGGCTAGATTTTTATTGATGAAAGCATCAATCAGTTTTTTTGATGAAAGCATCAATCAGGTTTTTTGATGAAAGCACAATCAGTTCATCTAGATCCCTAGGGGTCATCAAGTAAAGTTTGGATTTCAGCAACTTGGCCCCTGGGACGATTTTGATAGCATAGTCGGTGGGTCGGTGAGGAAGTTCATCCGATCCACACTCACTAAATACATCTCTGAGGTCCTGAAATTCTTTTAGTATGTCTGGTATTTGTTCTCCCCTCGCAGCTGCCACTGCTTGGTGGGGGCTCCTCAGGTGAGTGGCACAGTGCTCATCGCACTTTGGGGGTCTACTCCTTCCTGAGAATTTTAGGAGTCCCCTCTTCTAGTCCACCCATGGGTTCCATTTCTTCAGCCATGCTAACCCCAGACAACTGGCCTCTCCATTCCCAGTGCTACTATGAAACTTAAAGTCTCTGAGTGGGCTCCCGTTTTCATTCCCAGGGGCACAGTGGCGAAAGTGGCCAGGATGCTCCTGCAACTGGCCCATCTAAATGGCAGAAGGCGATGGGTTTTTTTTAAGCCTTCTCAAGTGGATTCCTAACTTCTCCACTAAGGCTGGGCTAACCAGGCATCTGGTATATCTCGAGTTTAGCAGGGCTTTTAGAGAAGCATCCTGCTCAGTATCAATGAGGTGTAGTTCTATAGGCATGGTCACTGGTATGATTGGTCCACTTACCAAGGGGTCGTCCTTGTAGTCTGTGTCTGAGAACCCTTGCTCTTGTTCCGGTGGGGTTGGAGTTCCCTCCCTCCATTTGGGCGAGGGGTTGAACTCCATGACCCTGGTGCTCTTCAAGGCAGTCTTCTTCATGCGAGGCTGCGATTTGGTGGTTTTCCTGCTTGGTGCATGCTCTCCCTTCTTGGCTGGGGTCTTTGCCCTGCATTTAGCCACTCACTGGCCTTCCTTCCCACACTTGAAGCAAGCAGTGGAATGTACCGGCTGGCGTTGAGGTCTGGTTGTTTCCCTCTTCATCTCGGGATGACCTTTTCCAAACTTTGCTGGAGCTTTACTTATTACGGGCTTGGTCAGTTTTGGCTTCCTCAATTAGCACGCACCAGTCGTGGAGGCAT
Source organism: Protobothrops mucrosquamatus (assembly GCF_001527695.2). Taxonomy (NCBI): domain Eukaryota; kingdom Metazoa; phylum Chordata; class Lepidosauria; order Squamata; family Viperidae; genus Protobothrops; species Protobothrops mucrosquamatus. The sequence goes on from NW_015388966.1 coordinate 29,242, forward strand.
GTGGGGCCCCCCTTGCAATACAGGGATTGTATAGGTCATTGTTTAGGCCATCCTTGAAACAGCTCACAAGGATTTCCTCTGGCCAGTTGAGTTGACAACCCCCGAAATTCCTCAGTGTATTCAGCTATTGGGCAACGTACTTGCCTCATCGTCTTAATGTGATTTTGAGCTTTGCTGTTGGCCAAGGGGATTTTGAAGCATGGTCTTAGGGTTGTCATGAAGCGGTTGAAGTTTTGCAGCTCTAGGGCATTTGAGTTGTGGAGGGTCACCATCTATCTGGTGGCAGTGCCCTCCAATGCCAGGCTGACCACCCTGACATTGCCTGCCTCAGTGGGGATCTCGTAGCCATACTCTTGCATGTAAGTGAGAACATGGGCCAGGAAAAATCTGAGTTGCTGGGGGTCTGTCGAATTTCACTCCAAGGGGGCGTGCTTTATGTTCACATTGGTGACCCCCCAATCTCCAGTTCTTGGAGCGTTTGCTCTTACAGAGTCCCACGGCATTGGGGTCCCAGCACTGGCGGCTGCTGGTCCATCTGAGGTTCTGTCTGTGCCCGTCGCAGTGCTCCAGGGAGAGGGTTCTCCCCCATTCGCAGTCTGGTCTCATTGGTCATCGTCCCTCATTGCTCTGGTTAGAGCTTCGCGCCTTTAGGTCTTGGAACGCTTCATCATGAAGCGCATCACTTAATCAAGTGAGGGCATCAGCGTGGTCAGGTTCCTCATCATCGTCATCAAGCACCTCTAACTCCTCTCCATTTGGGCTGGTGGCTGCCTCAGGTGAGGATGATTCCTTTCGTCCTCCTCTCCCAGTCTTCCTTCTTCCCCACACCAATGGACCTCCTTGGTTTTGAGGAGTCCTCCAGGCTGGCAGCTCCCTCTGTCCCTTCGGTGTAGGTTGTGCTGGGGTGAGCTTTAGCATTATCTTCCCCAAGCACTCGATGGTTGCCTTGGTTAGAGATCTCTCGCATGGCCCCCACGGTAGGGCGGACGCCTCTCCGGGTTGACCACTTTGCAGATTCCACCTAATGTAATGTCCTGCCTCAGCTACTCATTCAGGAAAGTACAACTCTTGAAACACATCATTTCAAAAGGATCTTTTACTGAGAGAAAGTGATTGCAGAGAAGTAAGGCGGAATCTGAAGTTCCCGTGCAAAAGCTTTAAGCTAAAAGTTCCATCTCTTCACCCCCACCCCAATGCCCCCCAGTCCATCAGGAGCCAATCAGCTGGCATGAAGATGTTGTGAAAACTTTGAGCTGAAAAGATGATAACCATCCGTTCTCTGGCACCTTGTCCTTGCTAGCCGGCATGAGTTAAAACAGATGCCCCTGAGGGTTTTCCCCCCTCCCTAATTCCCATGCAGATACATCAAAGTGAAAATAGAAACGATGCAGGAACATTCTTAATCCATAATAGTGCATGTTCCCCCTCCCTTTTGAAGGCAATGTTCTGGTAGGGCCCTGACAGTGCATTGAAACAGTGCAGATACAAATAATCCCACTAATAAGAGTTAATATTCTTATAGTGTACATAAAACTGAATGTTTTTTCTCCTGTTTCCTTGTCAGATCCTGAAGATAACGTGTTTACTTTGGGACAGAAAGTTGAAGAAGCAGCAGCTAAAAAGAAACAAATCAAAATGAGTTTCAGTCCTCGCAGTAGGAGGATGAAATTCACCCTGAAGACAAGCCCAAAGAAATCAGAGCTGCTGAAGAAATCAGTCAAGGACAGCAGGTCTTGTAACTTAACCTCCATCTATGACTTTGTTTCTTCACCTCCTCATGAGAAGCCTTTCAGAGAGGAAAAGACACCTGAGCAAGAATATAAGAAAGAACTAAGAAAAAAGACTTTAACAGACTTCAGCCAACAGGGGGACATCTTCAGGGGCCAACAGGAAAACTCCAGTGAAACCTATAAAGTAGGCCTAAGTGAAAGCAAAGATCCAGTCCCCAGTTATGGCTCAAAAAGTACCTCAGAACTGAGGCTGAAAAACAGGAAAGAGCTTGCAGAGAATGCAGGTAAACTCTCAACAAGCAATGGTAGACCTGCGAAACCTAAAGAGAAGAGTAACAATTGCAATTTTTCTCTTGTGCCTAACGTTGGGGGAGATCTGACTTCTGAAGAGTGGTTTTCCTTGGCAAAAGAAACAACTCTGTTAAAGTGTGACAGGCAGTTTGCTGGCTCTCCCATTTCTTTGCCTAAGTGTCACAAAACAAAAGAGGAGACTATCCACCGGAAGTCACGATTGCTGAAAAAGGCCTCAGAGCAGTTTTCCGAGAATTCTGTGGCAGCCTTTCCCTTTAGGGATTATGCAGTTTCTTCCCCATCTCTGCCATCGCCTGGAATCACATCACCCCTAAGGAACCTGGAAGACTTTGCTTGGGCCAGTGACCCAGAACTTCCAAAAGTGTCCAGAAATTGTGCTGAAAGGCAGGTTTTCCTCAAGAAATTTCCCAAAAACTTATCAACCAAGAGAAACCATAAAGGGGAGTCTCTACTCCATACTGCTTCTATTGAGGTAAGCTAATCTCTTCTCTGGAATATTTTTTCTCAGTAAAATAACAATTTTTCTATTTCTCCATTACACAAGAGCAAGAGACATTTCTAAATCATTAAATTAATATAACAGAGTCTACATCCTTTATTTTCCAGAGATACTGCATTATAGTATATGTACGTAGTTTCTTTTGCTGTTCTGTGGATATTATAGTCATGAAAAGAAATACTTTTCAACATTGGGAATGCATGTAAGGCTGTTGCCAAGAGAGCTCAAGGATGATGAGAATAAAGAGGAACTTTAAAGATAGTATTGTTCATTTCTAAGTTCCCTCATTGCTAGTCTTCATTCAAAATGATTTTATAAATGAACAAAATCTTGCTATTTTATAGAATCATAAAGCTGGAAGGGATCTTGGAGGTCTTCTAGTTCAGGGCTTTTCAACCTTTTCACCCATTGTACCACTTTTAGGATATGGCAATATCCGAGTACCACCAGTCGCTTAGCAAGGTGTCAAAAACCTGATGACCAAAAAAAAAAAAAAGGAAAAAAGTGATAAAGTACAGGTAGTCCTTGACTTACAACAGTTCGCTTAGTGACTGTTCGAAGTTACAGTGGACTGAAAAAAGTGCCCCCAAGGCACAGCCGAGCAAGACACCTGCCTGCCCGCCTGGCGGCGCTCTCATTCCCCTCCCCCGCTACCACTTTTCTAGGATGGTCGCGTACCACCTGCCAGGTGCCAATGTACCACAGGTGGTACCCGTACCACTGGTTGAAAAGCCCTGTTCTAGTTCAAATCCCTGCCCAAGGCAAAAGTCCTTATACCTTTTTGGACAAATAGCTGCCCAATCTTTTCTTGAAGACTCCAGCTATGGAGCTTCCACAACTCTGGGAATATCCCAAAGGTGCTTTTCCAAAAAGCAACTGGACTTTTTTGGCTTTTCCTTGAAAATGTTTCACTTCTCATCCAAGAAGCTTCTTCAGTCCAGTTGCCTTTTGGAAAAGCACTTTTGGGACAACCATGATCTGGAAGACAATCATGACCTGGAAGATAATCACCAATCACCACCACACGACTTTGTTTCTTCAGGGTACCTAGTGGACTCCTCTGTGTCTGAGCTACTTTTCTTCCTGTCACTGGAACACTTGATGAAGACCCTACTCCAGATGCCTATATGTGTTTTCTTCTAGAGGGAGGATATGAAATCAATTGTTCAACTCCAATGGCAGGGACAATCTTCTTGGGTTTTTTATCCTCTGAATGATATGTTGCCATTGGTCTTCCTATAGGGCTTCATTTTCCTTGTAGTTGTTTTTTCCTTGGTGCATTTAATTTGAAAACAGATTTCTGCCTTTCTGAGGTATTCCTCACTTTCATGGATGAGACTTAGAGTGGCTAGAACAGGGGTCTTCAAACTTTGCCTTTTATCACTTGTGAACTTCAACTCCCAGAATTCCTCAGCCAGTGTGCCTGACTGAGGAATTCTGGGAGTTGAAGTCCACAAGTATAAAAGGGCCAAATTTGAAGACTCTGGAATCTGATCAGTTTACATTTGCTGCAGGTGTAATTTAGGATTTTTGTTTCTTTAGTTCCCAGTGGATATTTGTGGGAAATTAATTACAGCTGCCCTTAATCTAACTATCTTGTCTGAAGGGAGTTTAAATGTAATAGGAATTCATTCTTCCCTCTTTAGTCTTTTCCCTTGTTAGCCTGTCCTTGCTGGTAGACTGATCAAGAATTTCTGCTAGCGTACCACTGATGAAATTGGCAAGTAGTTTCTTTTTGTACAATTGATTTCATTTATTGTCAGGTTTTTACCATGTTTGACTCCTTGTTTAAACACAGTACAATAACATCAATTAACAATTGTTGAGGCAAGAACCAGAACTTTGCATCTCCCTCAACACCCAAAGCAGTAAAAGAGGAAATAGAGAAGAAGACCCCTTGTTAATTCCTTAATTTTAAAAAATAACATTTTCCTTTGAAAATGGAAGAGAAAATGGGTATAAGTATACATATTTGTATAGTATTTGTATTTTATTTATTAAGTTTATATGTTACCAATCTCATTGTTGTAACAACTCTGGGCTGCTTAAAAATGTAAAAAGATAAATATAAAACAGTTAAAATTAGTAAGGATTAAATAGACTAAAAGCTAAAAAGACAGACAATAATGGGAATGGAATTTTCTTTCTTACCCTGTCAACCACCTCCAGCACAGAGCACCCCTATCAAGGCTCCAAGCTAGCTGGTAGAGCCAGATTTTAAGACCCTTTCAGAAGACCATTTTATGTAGCTATTCCAACTTTATATTATCCAGATTGCTAATTTTAATTTTTTTTTGTATATGTCTTTGAAAGCTTTTTAGCCTATTTTAATTTAAGATTCTCTTTTAGCCAACATTGTTTGTCTTTATGTGCTAATATTGTCAATTTAGTTTTGGATATTTTGAATATTTGAATACCATTTCTCTTGTGCTGGTTAATGACCACAATAAAGTTAAGTAAGTAAGATTTTATTTATGGTCAGCTTATACCTGTTTGATTCCTAGTTAATTTCTTAATTTTTTTTAAAATAACCTTTTAACTTGTGAAAATGGAAAAGAAAAAAAATGCCAAAGACTACTTTTTAAAGTACAATAAACTCTTTTATGAGGGATGATAATGGTGATGATTACTATCAGCCCATATATCCCACTCTAGTAATTGTAGGCAGTGTACAAACTAAAATCTAAAAAAACATGTAGACATAGACTTAAGAAAAAGAAAAAACCTTTAGAGAAAGAAACTGTCTTGAAAGGTCAGGAATTAGCTAGAAAGAAAAGTTTTCTGTTTCGTCCTATTCCCCATTCAGCCATGGATTGTTCCATTTGGATTGCACTATTAAATAGCTGCAACTATTTTCTGAATTTCTTATCCAATTAAACTTGTCAGTGTAATAGAAACAGTCTCATGGAAGAGTAAATGGAAATTACATTTCATTCTTCTGGGACTTCATTAATTATCAGATAAATCTATATTTTTATTACTATGTAGGGCTTAATTTACCAAACTTAATGAAAATTAAATGAGTTCTGCTTTTGGATTGTTTAAGAAAGACTGTTAAAAGAATTTAAAATTAAATATGTTGGTGTATTTCAGATCAATCTAAATGGGAATTACAGGATGGTCTTTCCTATTTTACAACTTTGACACTCATAGTAAATATCCTAAAAGCACATTGGTTCTGAAAAAGGATTCCAAAGTTTGATGAGTTTACTGTTGAACTATGTTAATAAATTGAAACAAATGTAGCCATTTGTGTGGTAAACTGGAATCCATGTTTTTTTTTATTCCTCATTAAAACTAAAATGAAAGTAGCTTTCATGTCAGACAAAATCTCTGTTCTTGCAAACATGTCATGCACTCCTGGTTTTTTGGAAAATTTCCTCTACATTGTGCAATGTACATAAATACATACAAACCTTATTTTTCATATGAATATACTGAATGGGATCATGGAGCAACCATACCAAAAGTTAGCTCTAAAATATTATTCTAAAACCAGTAAAGCAAGAGATCTATGGATAAAGTTACTGCTAACATGTTTAACTAGTCTTTTTAATTTACAAATAACAAAAAGCAATAAAGAGCTTTTGCAAAATGATTGATCACTTCGATTTTTAGTTTCATGCTTCTTGATAATGTACACAAAGAAGGCTGGGTATCTTGCAACAGTTCATTTAGTGACTGTTCAACATTACAACAGCACTGAAAAAAGTGACTTATGACCATTTTTCACACTTACAGCTGTTGCAGCATCCCCATGGTCACATGATCAAAATTCAGACACTTGGTAACTGACTCATATTTATGACGGCTGCAGTGTCCTAGGGTCATGTGATCACCTTTTGCAATCTTCTGACAAGCAAAGTCAATGAGAAAGTCAGATTCACTTTAAAAAATGTTACTAATTTAACAATTGCAGGGATTCACTTATTTGTAGCAAGAAAGGTCTTAAAATTGGGCAAAATTCATTTAACAAATATCTCACTTAGCAACAAAAATTTTGGGCTTAATTGTGGTTGTAAGTCGAGGATTACCTGTACATTCATTTTTACCATAGGAATTCTTCCCAACAATTCTTCCCATCTTAACCTGTCCTTCGTTTTATTCCATACTTTCACATGGCTATTTTGAAATAACATACAATCATCATTCACATTAAACTTGATAATACCCAGATATTTTACTTTGTGAAGTGCATATCAATTTCATTCATTTAATAAATGTTTCTCAGCTTAATGAGGGGTTCAATATAGAAATAGGTATAATAAATGAATGAATGAATGAATATTTAGCAAGAGTGCATATGTCTACATTAATGACTGCTAGACTTGTTTTGAGAGAGGATAGGTAATTGACACATGTTACAAGGTGGACTCTGAATTCCAAGTGGAGGCAGACCTGTGGCTAAAAATCAACACCAGTTGTATGTGTTAGTGCTTCCAAAGGTCTGTTATCATGATTACAGTTAATTTGGGTAATCGTATTTTTATCATGATTATTCTAGACTTGCATCATTTTTTTAATTCATAGAATATTTCAGGCATTTTTCATAATGGAGAGGAAAATTTAATTTTAAAAGAGGAGTAAGAAAGGGTTGTAACAATTATATAGGGAAATAAACAATAAACAATTATATAGGGAAATAAACCAAAGAACTCAGAAATCAGCATATCAGTTACTTTAACTAAAATATATATTTATCATGATTTAATATAAAGAGTGATTTTTAGAAATTTGTATTTCTAAAAAACTTTCTCATGTTTTACTTTATTGTGTTGGATATTTGATTCCCTCTTCCGTTACTGATCTTCCTATTTTTTATTTTGCGTTTATAGATCTTCAATAAATTTAAATTGATTGTTAAAGTTTAATCAACTTTAATGCTTTATGTTTTCATTTCCTTTTTCTAGGGTAATCTTTCTGCTGTTGAATGCTTGTTGAAAAAAGGAGCTGATCCCAACATTAAAGACTATGCTGGTTGGACACCACTGGTAATTTAAATGATTCATTTCTTCCATTCTTCCTTTGTTCTTTATTTCACTCTTGTTAAGACTAAGTGATACAAGGGATGATTTAGATGAACTTTTTTCTCTCAGTTTGCCCTAAAAAAGGAAAAACTTCATTTGTTTTAATAAACTCAAATAGTTTTGAGATCCTCTTTCTCTTGCTTTTCCTGTTATTTGTTCCTACATTGTTGTGTCTGAATAAAGCTAGTTTCTTTCTTCAGGTGAATTTCTATTGCATTTTCAGAAGCAAGTGAAATGGATTTTAAAAGTCTAAGCCAGACATGTCAAACACAAGGCCCGGGGGCTGGATGCGGCCCGGAAGTGGTTTCATGTAACCCGCGAAGCCATCCTGGAAACAGTGAGGGAACGGCCCCCGCTGCTTTGGCCCTGGCCCAGGCCAGCCGGGAGCCAATGTACAATTTCGTGGTGGCCATCTATGCTGAAATGCATTCAGTCTTAGCTCCACAAGGCCGTCTGGAAACAGCGAAGAACCAGCCCCTGCCACGTCAGCCCCACCCCCCTGGGTGCATGCTGGGGAGGTGTCACCCTTTGTGAGGAATGAAGACATGCATCATCGCCTGGAAGTGGCCAGCAAATGGCCCTCGCCTACTTCACATATCCGGCTTGATGGGCTCTGGGGGAGGGGTTTCGGCAAGCAGCGGGGCGCTCTCAGAGCGCTGAGAGGCTGAGCCAGGCAGCGCAAATCCCAAAAAAAAAGCGAGACCGCCCAGCTCCCAGCCTGCCCGGTTTCAGCAGGCAGCGGGGCGCTCTCCTCACAGTGCCAAGAGCTGAGCTGGGTGGCGTGAATCTGATGAGAAGTGCAATGCTGCCTAGCCCCCAGCCTGCCCAATTTCAGCAGGCAGCAAGGTGCAAAGCTGGCGAGCTTCGCACTGCCCGGCTCAACCTCTCGGCGCTGTGAGGAAAGCGCCCCGCTGCCTGCCAAAACCGGGCAGGCTGAGGGCTGGTGGCATCATGCTTCTTTTTGGATTTGCGCTGCCCGGATCAGCGTCTTGGCATTGTGAGGAAAGTGCCCTGCTGCTTGCCAAAACCGGGCTGGCTGGGAGCTGGGCAGCATTGCGCAGGTAACGTTGACTCTCACGCTGCTCATGGCATCCCCTCCCCCAGAGCCCACCAAGCCAGATATATGAAGTATGTGAAGGCCATGTGCTGGCCACTTCCAGGCGATGGTGCATTTCTTCATTCCTCACGAAGGGTGACACCTCCCCAGCTGCATTTCTTGCCTGTTTTTCTCCTTCCCTCATCTCAAATATTTTCCCACCACTCTGTACTTAGGAAGGAAGGAAGGAAAGAAGGAGAGGGAGGGTCTCAGGGAAGTCCTGCCTCAGTCCTGCCCTGCTGCCCTTTCACCATCCCCTTGCCCCCTCCTCCTGGCTTATCCTGGGGGTCTCCCATCCTTTGCTAAGGAAGTTTTGGATACAAAGCTGGGTCTCCTCCCATGGAGAGGGAATGAGCCTCCCTCTGACTTTGCCCTTGTACCCATCATGAGCAACCTGGCTAAGGAGAGCAAGCACAGCAGCAGCAGCCTTGAGGAGGAGGTAAGTGCAGCTGGGCGCCCCCTTGGGGAAGTGGGGCTGGGCTTGGTGACATGGGTCCTCAAGGGCCTCTGCTGTCCAGGGCTCCCGGCAGCCCGCACCATCATCCAGCCCCCCTCCCCCGCATGGCCTGAGAGGAACAGTGAGGTTCCTCCAGTGGACCATGCCTTTGCACTTGCCATTGTGCCACCCCCTTCTTCCAGAGACCCTCAGATCTGTCCCACTCCTGCCCAGGCACCCTTGACGCGAATGATGTAGAGCTGGCACGCCCACCCAGTAGGCCACATGCACTCCATCCATACCCAACCAGTAGGCCATACCCACCCTGGCCACACACCCCCGCCCCCCTGAGTGCAACCGCAATGCTGATGCGGCCCTCAATGAAATTGAGTTTGACACCCCTGGTCTAAGCAGAATCTGGAAAGCGGTAAAATACATTAAGGATAGTTATTTTGTTAAAATGTGTTCATTTTTTTCTGCCAGGTGAAGTTCAAATATAAGCTTTTTTCCTTTGCTCATAGCAAAGATTCCTAGAATGCTTAATTATACCTGCAAGCTATCTGGGAGTCGGTCTTGATTATAATAAATAAAAATCTGTAATTTAGAGGCATCATTTTCCTGCTTTTTCAAGTTCAGCTTTTAACTGAGCCAATTCTTATTCTGTCACTTCTATATTTTCTTTTTCCCAATTCAACATTTAGCATGAAGCCTGTAATCATGGACATAAGCAGATAGTTGAATTGCTGATAAGACATGGGGCACTGCTGAATGTGACTGGGTATCAGAATGATATGCCACTTCACGATGCTGCCAGGAATGGACATATAGAAATTGTGGAGCTGCTGCTTTTGCATGGAGCTTCTCGAGATGTGGTGTGAGTAACTACATGAGCTTGTCATCTGTTTTTGAACAAATGAATAGAGATTCTTTTGCACCCAATATCCCCCCCCCAAAAAAACCCCTCACATAAAAATGTGTAAGATTTTCATTTTTCATAAAAGTTATTTAAGAAATGGGCACTCATACTGTATTAAATTTCACAATAGTTTTTACCACCTGAAAAGTTGCAGACTAATCCTATAAGATTTGAACAGGCTTGCCTTAATTGAATCTATCAGTCAAAATATATTTTATTGGAAAAATGAGTTTTAATAATTAATTAAATGGGAGAATGTAAAATCACTGTAGGCTGATTCAAGAGGTCCAGTTTGAAGATAATAAAAATGTGTCTCCCTTGGAATCTGCAAATTCCTATTTTCAAAAACTTTTCTTTGTCTAGCAAAACATGTGAAACTACAAGCAGAAACTGTTATATGAATCTGTGGACCTATTAATTGCTCTGCTTGATCTAGCTTATTTTTTACAGTTAATCTTCTGCATAAATTAATTTATATTTTATAGACTTTTTGTATGTTTGCTCCCTTGAATTTCTTGCCTGTCTTGCTTCATAGTTGGTCAAGTGATATAAAATATTAGCTCTTGGCATTTGCAATTTCACTTGTTCGTAACATATTTCATTCAAATTGGCTCTTTTCCATATTTTCCTATTGTTCCAGTACTGAATTTGAACGTTCTGTCCCACCATTTGTTTGCAGATGATGACTAGATAACAATCCTTGACTGGTACCAAGTAGGTACAAAAAAGCTTTCCAGAACTCTGAGGTGAACTGGAACCCCCTGTCTGATATAATGCGCTGTGGGGCCCCATGTAGCTGATATATATGTAATACAAATAATCTGGCTTATGCTTTAGCAGTGGGAATCTTCTGGCAGGGTATGAAGTGGACCTGTTTGAAGAATAGGTCCGTCACAACCCAAATGACAGTGTTCCCTGCGCTTCCTGGCAATTCTACTATAAAATCCATAGAGATTTCTCTCCAGGGTGCCGAAGGGCTGGCCACCACTTGTAATAATCCTGGCGTTTTCCCCTGTCTCCACTTTGCTGCTATGCAGACAGGGCAATTTGCCACATAGCTTTCAATGTCCTTTTTTATAGATGGTCACCAGAATTGCCTTTTGGTCAAGTGGAGAGTTTTCACGAACCTGAAATGCCCCGCCATTTTCGAGTCGTGGCAGAGTTGCATGATCTTTACTCTCTGGGTTTTTGGCACGTATAACTTTTCTCCTACCCAGGGCAGTTTGTCTCTCATTGAACAAAGGTTCTTATGGTTAAGGAACCATTTGTCGGTTTCTAATGCTTGTCTAAACTCGATCTCTGATTCGCTGTTCAAAGGTGGGTTTTTCCTAGGGAATTCCTTTGTGGTGGTCGGAGCCTCTATGTTACTGGTCCCTGGCCTTGGTTTCTTTGCCTGAGCTCTCATTACAGGGCCTGCTAATTGTTTTGGGGTTATCAAGTGTTTGATTATGTCGGATTTTACGCTATTGTATTGCGGCATCCTCAACAAGGTGTCGGCTAAAAAGTTCTTTCCCTCCCGGGATGTACTTAATTGAGAAATCAAATCGGTGGAAATGCTGGGACCACCGAGTTTGTTTTGGGGAAAATTTCCTTGGGGTTTTTAGTGCTTCAGGGTTCTGAAAGGGGATTTTACTCCAGGAAATGTCTCCATGTGAGCAGAGCCCATCGCACAGCATATGCCTCCTTTTCCCATACTGCCCACCTCTGTTCCGTTTCAGTGAGCTTTTTGGATGTGTACGCGCAAGATTGCAATTCCTCTCCTGATTCTCTTGCAGCAGCATCGCCCCCACCGCCACATCGCTTCAGTCTGCCTGAATGACAAATGGCTTCTCCGGGTATGGGTGTTTTAACACCAGCTCAGCCGAAAAAGTCTTTTTAATTTCTCGAAAGTTGCTTGGCACTCCATAGTCCATTTCAATGGCTGACTAGGTTTCAGTTTCCCACCCCTTTTGTTTTTAGTACGTTTGTGATGGGGAGGGCAATTTGGGCGAAAGAGGGAATTTTAATCAAATTTTAATTAAGTATATGTATATATGTTAGTATTTTATTCAATTGTCAGCCGCCCTGAGTCCGTAAGGAGAAGGGCGGGATATAAATGCAATTAATAAATAAATAAATAAATAAACTGTAGAAATTCATGAACCCAAGGAAGCTTTGCAATTGCTTCTGCGTGCAAGGCAGTGCCCACTCCAATACTGCTCGTATCTTCTCTAGGTCCATTTCTATCCCCTGGTGGGAAATCCGGTAACCCAAGTAATCAGGTTTTTCCTTGTGGAACTCGAACTTTGATAGCTTGGCACAGAGGCATGCTGCGCGTAGCTTGTTTAAAACTGCTCTGACCAATTTGATATGCTCCTTGTTCATTTAGGTGAATATTAAGATGTCATCCAAATACACCAGAACCCCCTTGTACAAGTGCCCCTGGAGAACCTCATTTATCAGCTGCATGAATACTGCAGGCGCCCCTTGTAACTTGAAAGGCAGGACTCGGAACTGGAAGCACCTCAAGGGGCAATTAAATGCTGTTTTCCACTCATCCTCTTCCTTTATCCTAACCTCTCTTAAATCCAGTTTGGAGAATATTTTCCTCTTGGAAAGGTGAACCAGCATGTCCTTCATTAATGACAAGGGGTAGACATTGTTCTCGCAAATAGCGTTTAGAGACCTATAATCCACACACAGGTATAGAGACCTGTCTTTCTTTTCTCGGTATAACACGTCTTTGGCCGTGCCAGCTGAATAAACCCCCGTGCTAAATTCTTCTCGATGAACTTCTGCAGCTCCTCGAGCTCTCCAGGAGTCATCGAATAGAGCTTGGGTTTAGCTCCTGGCAGGATTTCGATGGCACAGTCAGTGGGCCGGTGAGGGGGTAGTTCATCGGACCTTTTCTCACTGAAAACCTCAGCCCAATCTTGATATTCTTTAGGTATGCTCCTCTACGGAATCCCCAAATTCCCCACTAGGGTTGGGTTAATTAGGCAGAGAGTGCAACCTGAATCTATTAACACTTTTAGGGCCACGTTCTCTTCCATCTCTGGGCTGAACAGTTCTATGGTTCTGGTGAGGGGTGCGATGGGTCCACTTATCCGAATCATTGTCAGAGGTTTCTGGCGGTTTCTCCAGCAGAGTTGGAGTTTCCCCTCCCTGTGGTTTGAAGGGCTGGACCTCTATGACGTTCGGTGCCTCTCATGGCGGTCTCCCAGGTTTGCGGTGGTGGCTTTCCAGGTTTTCCCCCCATGATGCGGTCTGCCCTCAGGATTGGTGCTTTTGAATGGCACTAGGCTGTTTGATACCTTCTTTGCCACATCTGAAGCAGGCGGTCGAACGTGGGTTTGCGTCCAGGGTCTTTGCCGTCTCTTTTTTTCCCTTCTGAGGGGAAACATCTCCAGGTCCAGCCCAATTGCCGTTGGCTGCGTGTTAGGTCAATTTCGGCTGTTCCACCATTATGTACCAGCCATTGAGGCGTGCTGGATCCCCCGGGCGATGCAAGCCTGGTAGAGGTCGTCGTTCAACCCGTCCTTAAACAGGCTAATCAAGATTTCCTCAGGACAGTTGAGGCGGTCCGCCAAGTCTCTAAACTCCTCATTGTACTCGGCTACTTGTCACCTGCCCTGCTTTATGGTATTGATGCTGTTCGATCAGCTAGAGGGTCCTCGAACCTCCGTCTCAGGGCTGCCATGAACAGGTTAAAATTCCGGAGCTCGGGAGTGTCAATGTTATGTAGGGACACCATCCACCTTCCAGGTCCAGGGTTATAATTCTGATGTGCCCACGATCCCTGGGGATGTCCCATCCGTATTCGTGCATGTAGCTTAGGATGTGGGCTAGGAAAAAGCCCAACTACTAGGGCGAACCATCGTACTTTACCCCCAGGTCTGGGACCTTGCGGTCAGGTGAGTGAGTCCACCTCCTTCTGGCTTAGCGTCCATCTCCTCCAGCTGGGATGGCACGGGATGGGGTGGTGGCCTCGGCTGTCGCTCTAGCAGCTTCTGAGGTGCTTGCAGAAGGGCCAGGGTTTGTGAATTCGCTCTCCTGGACCTCTTGTTCTAGATCCCGATCCATGGCTATCGAACCCCGGCAGGGATCGGCCTCTTCTTCTTGGAGGTTTTTGAATGCCTCCACCAGCATGCCGATGGCTTGCTTGAGGAAGAGGTCGGAGCGCGCTGACCTCTCACTCTCATCTTCGCTGACATTTAGCGACTTCTCCATCTTGCGCTTCCAACTGGGTTGATGGCTGCCATGCCTGAGGGTTACTTTTTTGGCTTTCGTGTCCCAGTTGTCCTTCTTCCCCACTCTGATCGACCATCTCAGTTTCTCGCGAGTGTCTGCCTCATCGGACGAGCTGGTGGAGTCCAGGTCACTGCTGCTCGGGCAAGCCTTCAGTGAGGCCCACTCCAAGCGCTCGGTTTCTCTCTTCTCACCCCCATGATTAGACATTATTTTGCACGATCCCCACGGTAGGATTGGTCCTCTGGGTTGACCACTTTGCAGATCCTGCCTAATGTAAGGACCTGCCTCTGTTTCCCTACCAAGAAAGCAGAACTCTTGAAACTGGCATCATTTCAAAAGGAACTTCTATTGGCAGGTACAGAAAGCAGGAAAGCTAGGCAGGATCTGAGGGCTTCCTGCCCAAATCAGTAGGTTAAACCCACAAAACAATAACCCCACCCCAACTGTCCATCCGGTCAGTTCAAACAGGCCAATCCACAGGTGACACTGGACTGTGGGAAAGCAACCGATAAGGCATCTCTCTCAAGGTTGTTAGGTCTTCTCCAGTTCCTCCCTGCGCGCTGAGATAAGGCAGATGGCCCCAAGGTATTCCTTTCACACACCATAAAGGATACATCAAAGCAGACAGAAGAAACAGTCTATGTGCATTATAAACCCCTGGCCACCCCCTCCCTCCCAGGAGAATGGCAGAACCCAAATAACGTACACCCTGAGAATATGCATGATTAATAATTGAGAGTTCTGACAAGAAGGCAGTTTTGGTGAGAGAGGGAGAGGAAAAAAGACGCAGCTTTGGGAAGAGGAGTCAGCTGGACCGGCACTGAAGAGAAAAGGAGGAGAGGGGGAGATAGGAGAGGATATAAAACAGGCCAGCCAATAGCTGATCTACAACTTTGTGGCAGCCATCCATGCCGGGCGTTCACATAAGTGGCAGTGAAAAACGGAAGAAACACAGCTGAGGAGGGGTCACTCTCCACGTGGAATGAAGAAAGCCAGCATTGGCTGGAGGTGACCAGCAGTTGGCGCTCGCTCACTTCACACACCCAGCTCTGTGAGCTCCAAGGGAGGGGATGCCACGAACGGAGTGAGAGACCACATAACGTGCGCAATGCTGCCCAGCTCCCAGCCTACCCAGTTTCGGGCACGTGCACATGAGGCAGCGAGCAGGTGCAGGTCGCGGGTGACCATTTTGCCTTGCAGGCTGACCGCATTCTGAGAGCTTCTCTTTTACTCGGGACCCCAGCTTACCCTCCTGTGGCACACCCTTGGAAGCGCATGGGTTCGGCTTCTCGCCAGCTTCGCCTTGCACAGCCCAGCCTCTCTGTGCAGTGAGGAGAGCGCACCTCTGTCTGCTGAAATTGGGCAGGCCGGGTGGTGTCACACAGGTAATGTGGACTTCACACTGCTCGCAGCGTCCCCTCCCCTGGAACCCACAAAGCCAGGTGTGTGAAGTGGGCGAGGGCCATTTGCTGGTCTCCTTCAGGGGATGGTGCCTTTTTTCATTCCTTGCGGAGGGTGACACCTCCCCAGCTGCATTTCTTGCCTGTTTTTCTCCCTCTCTCATCACAAATATCTAACCGCTACTTTGCTCTTAAGATATCATGGTTCCGACAGATGAAACTCTTCAAAAGAACTTTGAGGCATTGTTTACCTTAAAGAATCTTTTTTTCGAGAAGCATAATATCAATACTATATAGTTGAAGCCAAAAACTGAATTCCTCTCCCCTTGACACGAAATAGCAAAGCACAATTCCCTCCTCCAACTAACAGTCATAAATCACATTCCCCAATTAGCTTGAAACGCGGGCTCTCTCCACAGCTCTCTAGTCCTCCAAATTGTTATCAACTCTGGGCTCAGTAACCTTGAATTCCTATGGCTTAGTTTTTTGTTGTTATGACTAACTGGACTCTCATCCACATCCCCCCTCCCAGCATCAACTAGCTCTAAAAGTGAAAGAGAAAAATGACTGCATTTCCATCTGTTGTCAAAGCAATAACACCTGATATTAGCAGCATTTACATCCGGCCTTCCTTACAAGAAGGACAAATCCTGTAATGCAAACAAAAGCACAGGTTAGGGGTTGCCTCTTGGTTTGTTAGGGTGTTTCTTATAGAATCTATTAATGAGTCGGTCAGCTTTTACATCACTAGATTTCACCCAGGTGGCCTCAGACAACGGATATCCGTTCCATTGCACTAAATACTGCAATTTCCCTTTAAAAATTCTGGAGTCAAAAATACGCTTTACTTCATAGTGAGTCTGTCCCACCACTACGAGAGGTCCCGATGCCTTCTTGTAGGGGGTGTCTTAAGGTGGAATCTCAAAAAGGTTTCAACAGGCTACAGTGGAAAACATGGTGAACTTTCCCTAAGAGCCTGGGACATTTTAATTTTACCGTGACCGGGTTAATGATCTTTACAATAGGGAAGGGTCCTAAGTACTTCGGTCCTAACTTCTTACTAGGTAACTTAAGCCGTAAATACTTAGTTAACAGATAAACTTTTTCCCCAACTTGAAATGTCCTTTGAGGAGCCCTTTTCCTATCTGCCTGTTTTTTGTATGTTGTCCACAGTCTTTATCTATTCAGAAAGTAAAATGCAGATTATAAATCCACAAAAGCAGCATGTTCTCCAGCATGTAGGGAATGTAGAATCCACGAATGGGTTGTTTTAGTCCTCTAGCCCAATCAGACCAAACAATCAAAGTTGCCACGCCCCTTCAGGGTCTGATCATGCCCCAGTTTCGTTTGGTCTCAGCCCTGAAGAGAATTTGGCTCCCGATTTAGATGAGTAAGGTAGTAACTTCCATTCGTGGATTCTTCACCCTCTTTTTTGGGGGGAATAGTTCAGCTCTGGGCTCAGTGCTGCACTAGATCTCCTATCTTTACTTGAATTTCCTTCCAAGGCAACTCTTAGCCGACAGCCAGATCGTCGGCATTCCGCGCAGCGTGGCGATCGCCCCCCCCCCCACATTTGGCACAGCTTCTTCAGACTTCTGAAGCACATTATTCAATTTTACTGGCTTTCCCTCCAAAGGGAGCTTTGTAATTACTTTGATTGAGTATTGTTTTGCTTAGATAGCCATTCCGCATGATCGTACTTTCTGTTAACTCACAAGGGAACGGAGGATTCCTTTCTTTGTTTTCTTCAATTTATTCCTCACAAATTAACTTGCCTGACTTCTTGCCAGTTCTTCCCTTCTCAGGGAAATATCCAAACTACTTGAATTATCAGGGATAGCTTTGCGCGGGGGGGCATAGGGGCTCCTATTTCCCCCCCTGTTGAGTCAGGCTCTTCTGTTTCTTTTGGCCTCCCCCTCCTCTTCCTGGCAAGACGCCATTTTTAGGCAACCTCATGGCGGGAGGGGAGAATTCCTTAGGCTCCTCCTTTTACCTCTACAGTGTGAAACTATTATTATTAAGCCTCATTCTTTCAGTATTAAATACAACACATTCTACTTGTCTCTTATTCATAACCATACAGTGTCAATAGATTGGGCTGCTGCTTGACTGCCTGTTCCGCTGTCTGCATCTAGTGGACTGGCATTTACTGTCCTAGCCACCACTAAGTGAGACACAAAAAAATTAATAATAATAATAATAATAATAATAATAGATTCATTAATTGGCATTGATCTCTAATTGGCCAGTTGTCTCAGTATCACAAACAGGCCTGAATGATTGAAGGGGAGAGGACAGGGAGAATTACAGGCTAGGATATCCCCAGACGATGTAAGGGTGCATCAGGACATCACTAAATTGAGGGCCGCACTGGAATACATGGCGGATGTGTCTCTGCAGGCCGCCAAATATTCGGCTCGAGCCATAGCTTCCAACGTGGCTGCACGTCGGTTGTTCTGGCTTAAAAATTGGAAGGCCGACACCAGAAACAAATGGAGAGTGGCTGCGGCACCATATAAAAAGGGCCGCCTTTTTGGAGAGGCTCTTACCCCTTTCCTGATTGAAAACAGGGAAAAGCTGAAAGTATTGTCTCACGTCACCAAAAAGACGGGCAGACGTTTTTCACCATATAATCGGCGTCCGTCATTTAAGTCTGGTTCAGACTGAACTTCCTGGAGCGGGTATTGGCCCTTTCAAGCGGGGCTGGACCGCTCCTCGGACCGGTCTGGCTAAAGAGACAAGCCAAAGCCACAATTCCAGGCCAAGCGTCCCTTTCATGGCAGGGGAGGTCGCCCTTTCCGAAAGTCAAAGTGACTTGAGGCGGATTCCTCCCATAGGCGGAAGACTGGCACTTTACTTCCACAAATGGGAAAGCACCACCACGGACATCTGGGTTCTCACCACCATCAGAGACGGTCTATCTCTGGATTTCCTAACCCTCCCACCCCGTCGCTTCATCACCTGCCCCCTATCACGAAATCCCGTGAAACAAGGTCTCATGGAGGAGGCCATTCATCATCTGCTGAACATAGAGGCCATGGAGCGGGTACCACCGGATCAGTGGGGATTAGGGTTTTACTCCATCCTATTTGTGGTTCCAAAAGCCTCGGGAGGATGGAGGGCGATCCTCGATCTCAAGGCCCTAAACCCGTTCATAGTTTACCACAAATTCAAGATGCAAACTCTGCATTCCATCTTAGGCAGCATTCGGCCGGGGGATTTTCTCACATCCATAGACCTGACAGAAGCTTACCTGCATATTCCCATACATCCGGATCACAGACGGTTTCTCAGATTCAGGTATTCCAACCATCACTATCAGTACAAGGCCTTATCTTTCGGCCTATCATCCCCTCCAAGGGTTTTCACCAAAATCCTGGCGGTCCTTGCTGCCCAGCTCAGGCTGGTACCAGTTCGTGTTCAGTGCTACTTGGACGATATCCTAATCCAGTCGTCCTCGGCTCTGAACGCCCGAGCAGACGTGGCTCTGACGAGCAGGGCGCTCCAAGATCATGGGTTTATGATCAACTTTCAAAAGAGCCATTTGACCCCAACAAACCGTTTGCTCCACCTGGGCACAATAATAGACACCAACCAGTGCCAAGTGTTTCTGTCTCGAGAGCGTCAGGTCAGTATACGCACGATGGTCACCAAAGTGCGTAAGGAAAAACGAGTGCCTCTACTCCTCTTACAGCTGTTAGGGAAACTGATCTCGTGTATCGCCATAGTGCCTTGGGCCAGGCTTCATACGAGACAACTGCAGTGGTTCCTACTCCCCTACCAGAAGCGAGGTGTAGCTTGCTTTCCACAGAGGGTGCGAGTTCCAGTACAGACACTAACGTCCCTTCTTTGGTGGTTGTCCCCGGCATTGTCCAAGGGGTCCCTATTCCGAGAACCGACTCGGGTGACCTTGACCATGGATGCCAGTCTGTTTGGATGGGGGACGTATTTACATCTTCAATTCGCCCAGGGGCAATGGTCCCATCGGGATCTCAAGAAAAGCATAAATTGGTTAGAACTCAGAGCAATACGCCTGGCACTTCGCCATTTCCACGGGACAGTGGCGGGCCGCCACGTGCTGGTCCTGATGGACAACATGGCGGCAAAGGCCCATATCAACAGACTGGGGGGCACTCGATCTCAGACCTTGATGTCCGAAGCCAGGCGTCTGGGGTTCTGGGCGGAACGGAATCTGTTGTCCCTAAAGGCGGAACACATCTCGGGTGGAGAACCGCCAGGCAGATTTTCTGAGTCGATCTACAATAGATCATTCGGAGTGGCGTCTGCATCCCCGTCTTTTCCAGGAGATCACTCACCGCTTCGGTCGACCCAGCGTCGACCTGTTTGCATCCCCGGTGAACGCCCTGCTCCCTCGGTTTCTCTCACGGTACCCATCTCAGGGTTCGGAGGGAGCAGATGCCCTCCACAGTCCTTGGCCGGCGGGCCTTCTGTATGCATTTCCACCTCTTCCCTTGATCCCGGCCGTCATCAGGAAGCTGTTACAGGAACGAGCGGAGCTACTCTTTGTGGCCACGTATTGGCCGAGTTGTCCATGGTTCGCGGATCTCGTGAACCTCGCTGTAGCTCCTCCTTTGCATATCCCTCCAGAGAGGATAATTCTAACACGGGGCCATTCGACACCCGGATCCGCAGTGGCTACATCTAGCCGTATGGCATCTGAACGCCACTTCCTAATGCACGGATCTTACTCTTCGAGAGTGATATCTATGATCCAGGCTTCTAGACGGCTGGAGACAAACCGGATTTATGATGCCACTTGGAGGAACTTCTGTGACCGGTGTACCCGTAAGGGTTTGTCTATATCTTCTGTTACTATTCCAGTGATTCTCGAATACCTCATGGGTGGAGTGGATAAGGGGTTAGCGTCCAACACCTTACATAGGCAGGTGGCCGCTCTTTCTACGGTGTTCATCTGCGCCGACTCCATTCCATTGTCCCATCATGCCAGAGTTCGTTCCTTTATGAAAGGAGTCTCCAACTCCAGACCTCCGGTGGTGCACAGGTATCCCTCTTGGGAACTACCTCGGGTCCTACAGGCACTCACAAGGTCCCCCTTTGAACCTATCAGGTCTTGCTCTCTTCGCATTTTGTCCCTTAAGGTGGCCTTCCTAGTGGCTATCACGTCGGCAAGGCATGTGTCAGAACTGGCTGCTCTCTCAGTTAGGGAAGACCTGTGCACTTTCCACCAAGATAGGGAAGTGCTGAGGTTAGACTCCTCATTCATCCCCAAGGTGAATACTTTGTTCCACCGGGCTCAGGATATTGTACTACCAAACTTTTGTCCAAATCCTTCTCACACACTAGAAAAGCAGTGGCATCTCCTAGACGTACATAGGGCATTTCGTCATTACCTTAAGAGGACAGCTCCGTTTCGCAAATCGGAGGCATTGTTTGTCTCATTCCACACGGCTTCTAAGGGACAGAAGGTCTCCTCCTCTACTATAGCCAGGTGGATCAAGGCCTGTATTGCTCAATCTTATCAGGCTTTCTCTTTGCCTGTCCCAAGTCATCTGACAGCGCATTCTACTCATAGCGCCACCACGTCAGCGGCGTGGCAGACTCAGGCGTCCATAGAGGACATCTGTAAGGCGGCTACGTGGTCGTCTCCTTCACCATTCATTTGCCACTACAAGCTCGACAAGTTTGCTTCTGCAGAGGCTGCTTTTGGTCGTTGGGTTTTACAACAAGTGGTCCATTTCAACGCCGACACTGAACCAACCTGCTTCCCACCCGTGGGATCATAGGGGCTTTGGTATGTCCCATTCGTGGATTCTACTG
>NW_015388966.1:51551-52659 GCF_001527695.2 Protobothrops mucrosquamatus
CCCTACTGTATGGGGCACGCCTTCGGCACAACCACTGGGTCAGAAGAAAGAGAAGTGTGTTTCCCCACCTATAGGGGTAGCGGAAGTAGGGGCTGCCCAAGTGGGGGGAAGCTTGGCTCCTGTCCAAAATCTGATGGGGGGTTACTGCATAGGAGCCGGATATAGGAAGTTACGTACTTTTTCGGGGATACAACCAGTACCAGAAGGGGAAGAGGAATACGAAGCTTGGATGGAGCAGGCAATACAAGCAGTTGAGGAGTGGGGTATACCGGACTCCCAGAAAAAACAACGAGTTAGAGAGAGTTTAAAGGGCCCTGCTGCAGAGGCCATTAGGAGTCTAATATTGGGTCGGGGACAGTTTACTGTGCGTGACTACCTCTCCTTGTTGCAGGATGAGTTTGGGCCAGTTGAGACGGTATCTAGTTTATTGTTCCGTTTAGAACATATGTATCAGAAGAGGGGTGAGAAGTTGTCGGAATATATAAGGCGCCTGAATAGATTGGTTATGGTTATCAGGAGGTATGGGGAGTGTGCCCCAGGCTGTGGGTGGCGAGGAAGAGTTGGAACAGCCAGGGCCGGATAGTTTGGAATCCACACCTAGGATCTGCGAACAGGAGGAGCCCTCTCAGAGAGTTGAGGCCAGGGGTCAGCCTGGGGAATGGCCAGGAACGGATGGATTGTTGGCCCCAGATATTGTAGAGTCAGGAGAATGGCTGGAGGCGGAACTGGTTATTTCACGGGGTCAGCAATCGCCAGTGTTGGAAGTAGAGTTGCCAGTCCCGGGTACCTCTGAGGGTGGAGGTCCACCAGAGGATGGTGCCCATAGTACTGTTGAACCTAAGGTGCAGAGACCGAGGCGGGTGATACGCCCGGTGAAGAGGTTAACCTATGATGCCCTAGGACATGTTTTAGAAAAGGAGTGATGCCTACCCCTGGTGCTGTTGATGTCAGGTAGAAAAGATCTCTATTCTTTGGGGGACCAAAGAAATTGTTGGTGGGGGGAGTGTGTAGCGGGGACTGCCTGAGAGTGCTTGCAGGAGCTTGACTGGGAAGGAAAAGATTGGGACAGCTGCAGTTGGCTTTGGGTGTGGCTGGCGTAAGTGGAAGG
>NW_015388966.1:56813-65105 GCF_001527695.2 Protobothrops mucrosquamatus
GCCTGCCGGTTGACTTGGCTTTTGGCACCTCAATGGACGAGACCTCTTTTAGGTCCCACCGAAATTATGTGGACAGGTTGAGGAGGAGTTTAAAGGGGGCTTACGAACAGGCTGCAGAGGCCGCAGGGGTCCGGGAGCGGCGCAACAAAAGAAATTATGACCTGAGAGTGAGGGTCCAGGACCTACAGTTTGGGGACCGGGTGCTCTTAAGAAATTTGGGCCCCGCTGGGAGACACAAGTTGGCTGATCGGTGGAGTTCCCAGTCGTATGTGGTTAGTGAAAAACTACCGGGGCTGCCAGTATACCGAATACGACGGGAGGGGAGCACAGGACCTTTGAAAGCATGGCATCGGAACCATCTATTGCCCTTGCACGAGGCAGTACGAATTACCCAGTCAGTTTCTGGGGATGACTCCGGTGTAAAGGGAAAGAGAGTGGGAACCAGAGCGAAACCCGCCTCGCCCCTAGAGGAGGAAGTAGGAGATTCTGAAGAAGAAGAGGGGGGTATAGATTGGCTATGGTTATCAGGAGGCATGGGGAGTGTGCCCCAGGCTGTGGGTGGCGAGGAAGAGTTGGAACAGCCAGGGCCGAATAGTTTGGAATCCACATCTAGGATCTGCGAACAGGAGGGGCCCTCCCAGAGAGTCGAGGCCAGGGGCCAGCCTGGGGAATGGCCAGGAACGGATGGATTGTTGCCCCCAGATATTGTAGAGTCAGGAGAATGGCTGGAGGCGGAACCGGTTATTTCACGGGGTCAGCAATCGCCAGTGTTAGAAGCAGAGTTGCCAGTCCCGGGTACCTCTGAGGGTGGAGGTCCACCAGGGGATGGTGCCCATAGTACTATTGAACCTAAGGTGCAGAGACCGAGGCGGGTGATACGCCCGGTGAAGAGGTTAACATATGATGCCCTAGGACATGTCGTAGAAAAGGAGTGATGCCTACCTCTGGTGCTGTTGATAGGTAGAAAAGATCTCTATTCTTTGGGGGACCAAAGAAATGGTTGGTGGGGGGAGTGTGTAGCGGGGACTGCCTGAGAGTGCTTGCAGGAGCTTGACTGGGAAGGAAAAGATTGGGACAGCTGCAGTTGGCTTTGGGTGTGGCTGGCGTGAGTGGAAGAAGGAAGGATAGAAAAGGAAAGGAAAGGAGAAGGCCGGGGGGTTGGAGTTGAGAAGAGAAGGTCTGGAAGCTTATTTTATTTTTCTATCAAGGGTATTTTAAATAGAGGCTAGGTAGAGTAAAGTTTTATTGCTTCCTCCGTGGGAGGATATCTGAAACGGAGGCAAGCGAGAGTGTGGAGAAAGGGAGTTGGCTGGGGTTTCTAGCCTCGGTTTTTAATAATAAAGAGTAAGGGAGGGGGTGGTTTTTGAATCCTGAGACCTGAGGAGGACTTCTAGAGAAGAAGCACCAGGAAGAGAGAGACTGGTGGTACCAACTGTNCAACCATTGTGACCGGTTAAGTTCGTGCCTGAAAGTCCTGCTTCAACAAGAAGAGCCTGCCACCCATCAATGCTGCATGAGTTCCGGTTGTAAGACATCTCACCGATCTCTAAAGAACATTACCGCAAGGCTGGACAAGGGGGGTTGTGGCTGGGAGGGCCTGGGCATTGGCGGCCTCTGAAGAGGTAGCGCTACACTACATTCCCTACATGCTGGAGAAGGGGCGTTGTCTTACCTGAACGCCTTTTCTCAGCATGATTAATGTAGAATCCACCCCCTCCCTAGTCATTATTTGCAGTTAGGTTAGTGTCAGCGGTTCGGGAGCCATCACGTCACACAATCATTAGCTTCGTCCTTTCGAAACTGGGGCATGGTCAGACCCTGAAGGGGCGTGGCAACTTTGATTGTTTGGTCTGATTGGGCTAGAGGACTAAAACAACCCATTCGTGGATTCTACATTTTTCATGCTGAGAAAAGGCGTTCAGGTAAGACAACGCCCCTTTTAATTTATGTTTCACATATTTTTGTTTTCACAGCTAATTGCTGCAAGGTAAAATTGATAACTTGTTCTTTTTTTCATTTAGTTCTTTCCATACTGTGCATTTACTTCCTTCCATTTTTTCATCTTACAAAGAAGACATTTACTGCTTACTGTACAACTTGAATGCAATATAATGTAATCTGACTAGCCTGAAACTTTTAGAATGTTTCCTTTTTTGTTTATAAAAAGAAATAGTTACACTTGAAATATCAGCATCTTATTAGGCAAGAAAAACCAAATGTACAGGTATAGTATAGGGGGTACCTTGCTCAATAGTAGTAACTGCGAGAGGGACTTTGGAGTCCTAGTGGACAATCATTTAAATATGAGCCAGCAGTGTGCTGCAGCTGCCAAAAAAGCCAACACAGTGCTAGGCTGCATTAACAGAGGGATAGAATGAAGATCACGTGAAGTATTAATACCACTTTACAATGCCTTGGTAAGGCCACACTTGGAATACTGCATCCAGTTTTGGTCACCACGATGTAAAAAAGATGTTGAGACTCTAGAAAGAGTACAGAGAAGAGCAACAAAGATGATTAGGGGACTGGAGGCTAAAACATATAAGGAACGGTTGCTGGAATTGGGTATGTCTAGTTTAACGAAGAGAAGGACGAGGGGGGACATGATAGCAGTGTTCCAATATCTTAGGGGCTGCCACAAAGAAGAGGGAGTCAAGCTATTCTCCAAAGCGCCTGAAGGCAGGACAAGAAGCAACAGGTGGAAACTAACGAAAGAGAGAAGCAACCTAGAACTAAGGAGAAACTTCCTGACAGTTAGAACAATTAACCAGTGGAACAACCTGCCTCCAGAAGCGGTGAATGCGCCAACACTGGAAGTTTTTAAGAAGAAACTGGACAGCCATCTGTCCGAAATGGTATAGGGTTTCCTGCCTGAGCAGGAGGTTGGACTAGATTACCTCCGAGGTCCCTTCCAACTTTATCATCATTATTATTATTTGACAGAGAAGCTGTTCACAATATAACTGATTCAGTTAATGAGCATGCAATTGACAATGCTGTCTCTACTCCTGAAAAAAAATGCCTTTTTATGGAGACCTGTTCAAAACTCCTTTCAACAAATTGCCATAAAATCATACAATTGGAAAGGTCATTGAATCCAGCCCTTTCTCAGTGCAGGAATCAAAATTAAAGCATTCTCAAGAAATAGCTGTTCAGCCTCTGCTAGAAACATTTGAAAAAGGGGAGTTGCCATTGTCCTTTGTAATGGGTTTTATTGGCTGGCTGCTTTCTTTTTCACTTGTATGACTACCAAGCCAGATTTCTTCCATCTTATATCTGTATTAAAAAATATTTAACTTTATTATTTTCAATTTACCAAGCAAATGTGAGCAGCAAAATGAAGGGACAACAACACTGGGTTTGATAGAAACATTATAAGTAAATTATTTATTTATTTTAAGTTAATTTAAACTTTGAGGGACATGGGGATTGTTTATTGGAAAACTAAAGACCTTGCCAATGATATCGCTAAATGGAGAGAATAGTCACTCAAGTTACTTTTTATTACTTGGTACAATTCAAGTACCAAATATTCCCTATAGCCCCATCAATCAACCAGTCAGTTTATTATTACAGCCATAGGCCAACACATAAAATTAAACATTAAATAAAACAGAATTAAACAGAACCGAACGCAAGAAAGCATAGCAATATATTACAATTAATGATGTAATCAATGAGTCTGCCTAGTTTAACAGACAGTATAACAAAACCTTTTTACTTCAGAGAGATTGAGTCATACTGACCTGACAATAAAAATACATTGAGTATGGTCTAATACTGAATAAAAACACATAATAAAATTAATCATAAAAGATTATTAAAAAGATCTAAAATATTTATTTATGTTTCTGGCGAATCCCTGGTGCTGCTGCGCCACCTGCACCGTGATCACTGCCTGCTCATCCTTAAGCAGCCACTGTAGATAAATACTTTCCGTACGACCAGGGTACCTATCAATTATGGAGAGGATATGGTTTTTCCGAATAATTCTATAGAAGGAACATCGAAAGAGTATGTGTCCAATGGTCTTCATCTCTCCTGAGCCACAGGAGCAGAGTCTTTCAGACAATGGTGTCTTTTTATGCTTGCCGTACCGGACAGCCGATGGAAACGCATGGCACCTTGCGAGCAAAAATGCTTTCCGGTGGTTTACTGACTCCAACTGACTAAGATAACAGGCAGGTGTAACAATATATCTAATAGAGTCTGGAGCCAGAAATAGCAGAGCTAAACCTAAGTCCGCTTGCCTTTTGATGTCCTCTACCCTTTGTCGCAAAATTTGTTTTGCTTGGTCGTAGTCCAATTTGAGTAGCCCTATCAAATTTTAGAATCCTTTGATTTGGAAGACTGAAACTCTTCAAGAAAGTTTCTTTACAATGATCACTGGAGGTAGCAGACCAGTTAAATGAAATGCCAGCCAAAGTTGAGGGAATATTGTAGAGCCATCAATTTCACAGAAAACTATTTATACCTGGGAGTAAACAATAATAGATGGATAAGAGTATACCACAATCTATGTGGTAGTTTATTTGGAATTGCATGTTTTCCTGCAAATAAGCTGCAAAAATATGTTCAGGAAAAAAGCAGGCATGGCCATGATAAGAGGAAAGAAAGACCTTAATTCATGGTAACATCCTTAACTAATCAGCTCCATTGATTTTGGCATTACTGGTAGTCCTCGACTTACAACCACAACTGAACCCCAAATCTCTTGCTAAGCAAGACAGTAAACTAACTTATGACTTTTCTTGCCACAGTTGTTAAGTGAATCTCTGCAGTTATTAAGTTAGTAACATGGTTGTTAAGTGACTCTAGGTTTCCCATTGCTACTCAGAATGTCACAAGAAGTGACCCTGGGACACATGCCAGTTGCCAAACGTCTGAATTTTGATCATGTGACTTTGGGGCTGCTGCAGTGACTGTTAGTATGAAATACGGTCTTAAGTGACTTTTTTTATTGCTGTTGTAATTTTGAATGGTCACTAAATAAATGGTTGTAAGTCGAAGGCTATCTGTACAGAGTGTTGAAAATTCTGGTCAGTGCATAATAAGAGATCACTAAAAGGACCTGCTTAGTTAAAAATGAGCTGTTTCAATGTGTTGCCTCCTTTTTATATTTCTTTGCTGTTCTTTATCCATCTGTCATAAATGTTAGTGGTTTAATTGTTTTTAATGCAATTTTTCTTGTAAATATATGAATATGAAAATCCTACAGTGTAGTTATAATCAGATATAATCTAATCTTATCCCTTGTTTACTTAAAATCTACCTTTCCTTCTTTTACTAGTAATATGTTTGGTCACAAACCTGTGGATTATGCTGAAACAGAAGAGATGAAATTGCTTCTCATGCAACCAGGAAAGAATGATTCTTCTTCAATTATGCAATATGCAGAAGTACGTATTTTTTCTTTGGAATGATAATAAAGCTAGCCTTGTCAAGTGAGGGCGATATATAAATCTCAACAATATTATTTGTAATACTTCTCACTATTTTATGAAAGTACCTAAGTCATAAGAAATAAATTATAATTTAAGAAAAAGTTATAAAACAGAGGTTCTCAACTTTTCTTTTATGTGATCTTATGTAATCATTAAATCATAGAGAACCACTGTCTGGTGAAAGGAACTAATTAATTTTGGGTTTCCCATGCTATTAAATAAGCAGATTATAACAAAACAATGTAGCAAAAAATACAATAAGATTATAAAGTGAAGTAATAAAAATAGTGTTAGGCATAAGAAAGTTAAAGCAAGATAAAGCTAGAGTTACAACTAAGAACTTAAGTATTTTTCTAAGTTTAAATGATAACAGCAAAAGTAGCAATCTAACTACTAACAGTTGGAAACACAACTTTGAATAGTTAGTTCAGTTCAAGGTATGAGGCCTTGAGTTTACCTACCATCAATAATTTGGCCCAGATTTGTAAATGGGACAGTGAAGGATATAGTAAATAACATCTGACACTTGACCAACCCAGCAAGGAGAGAGACATGGTATAACAGGGTATTTAAAAAGATCTCCCTTTGAGATAGTCTGAGATCATGGTTTGTGGGTGAAGGGATGTTGAAGACTTTCTCAGTGAGGAACTGATAATATTAGTCAGGTACTGAGAGATATTTCTATGTCTTTTATGGTGATATTACCAAGATTAAAATTTGGATGACTGTACTCTAGTGGCATTTTTATTGGCATCTCTTTTGGAAAACCATGTTATAATATTTTCTCAGTTCCAAGAGATGAGTTCTCCCAAAGGTAGTAGGGAATACATTTGCAGGATGGATGATTAAAGTTTGGACCATTGATTCCCAACTGTGTAATGAAGAAAACAGAGTTTGGCAAAATGGGATTCTGGAAAGTTTCTAATTTCTGACAATGCCCTAACCATGCAAGATCCATTCTAGCAGTGATAGAAAGTAGTCTTTTCTCCAGCTTTAGATAAGCAGTGGGGGACCTCTGGAGGAAGCCTAAAAGTAAGCAGCCTTGTGTGACTCCGTTCTCCAAATAAATAGGGTTTTACAAGGACCCTTGTGGGACCATTATTATTTTAGCTGAAATGTCAGTATGTAATTCAATTATTAATTTGAGAAGTCACCTATTGATGTCTGTCCTTGCTAGATCTTTATTTAATTAACTTAAATTTAATGTTAAATGTTAAATCAAAGTCAAATATAAGATTAATAAACGTGACATAAAGTTGTTTTCTATGTCCATTGGTATATTTCTGAATAAGAATCTTCAAAGTGATGCCATGATCTACTATGTGGTATCCTTTTCAAAATGCCATCTGTTTTAGACGGAAGAATTTTGTTTCTTCCTCCCAATCTTCTAATTTATTCAGAAGATGTCTTCATAAAGCTTAAAAGAGGTCTAGCAAACTAATTGCACAATAATTGACCTATTGACCTTTTAAAGATTTGGTAGATTATACTTTGTTTCCAATGGGGAGATACAAACATGATTCTAACCTTCAAGTTTGCAAAGAGTGTTGGATTGCTAACATGCAAAAATGCCACTGTGTACATCCAGATAAAATATTTACACAACAGTGTGAAATAAATTACATTGTGAATAACATAATCCTTAATATTATACATAATAGCACTCGGGGTAGTTATATTTATTATTTTCTTCTCAAACAACCTGCAAAACCCTCATAGGCCATTATTGGTTCACGGACTATCAGTTAGGAAATGCTATAATAATATAATTCCTGCAGCAACAGTATGCAACTTCATATCAAATAATTGCAAGTCAATTGTACAATTTAAAAACAATAATGCAAGGATATTTAAATTGTTCCAAGATTTAATACCAAGATTTTCATATTCTAAATCTCCTAATGTGTGTCTTTGTCAAGGAAGCTCCCAGTGTCAAGCATTTACCCTCTACAAACACAGATTGGAGTTCATTGTAGAAAATGGCAGATGGCTATGTAGAGAACCTAGTTCTTACAAGAGAAGAATAGATCATTTATATTAGGATTCCCAGTATTAATAACACTATTGATCTGTCCCATCTTGACTCCTTGAATTTCATATCAAAAGTTGACTGGCCCCTCTTCTGTTTAATTTATTCTTATCCGACCTGGCCTTTTACATTGAACGCATTGAGTCCCATGCCCCAAAGTTGTTAAATACGAAGATTCCGCTTCTTCTTTATGCTGATGATGCGGTCCTGCTTTCACAATCAAGGCTTGGTCTAAAAAGATTACTTTCTGCATTTGGGTCCTACTGTGCTGAGAACCATTTGTCTATTAATTATGACAAATCCAAAGTATTGGTGTTCTCCAGAGCCCAGAAATCTTACAACTGGGCTATCAATGGTAATGTTGTTAGGCAGGTTTTCCATTTTAAGTATTTAGGTATTCAATTTCAGAATACTGGTGCTTGGACTAAACATCGAACCCAGGTGCTGAATTCGGCCTCCTGTAGCCATCAGCAGATTATAAGATTCTTTTTTACCCAAGGAGGCCAGTTTATTCCTTCTGCTCTGCGTATATATAAAGCCAAAACCCTGGCCCAAACTCTTTATGGAATTCCCATATGGATACGAGGCTTCAAGGATTGTATTGAAAGAACCCAGGCTGTTTTTTTTAGGAAACTTCTGGGTCTTCCTCCCTGTGTTGGATTTGCTTCGATCTACCTGGAACTGGGCATTCGTTCAGTCGAATGCATGGCGTGGATTAACACCTTCAAATGGTGGTTTCGGGTGCTCTTTTCGGCAGTCCCTGGTAGCTACCTCTCCCTGGTGTTTGCTGACTCTCATACCTCTCGTTGGGAGAGGGAG
>NW_015388966.1:65578-69692 GCF_001527695.2 Protobothrops mucrosquamatus
GGGCTATCCTTATTCTCCTCCCTTTTCCCTGTTGCCTGGTTTAACTATAAAAATACCAGACAGTTCTGCATATTGTCAAAGCAAGAATATACAGTATTTGCAGCGTTGACATCCGGCCCCCCTTACGAAAAAGGACAGATCCTGTAAAGCAAACCAAAGCATATGTTAAGGGTTATCTTTCGGTTTGTTGGGGTGTTTCGCATGAAACCTTTTGACCAATCTATTAGCCTTTACTTCACTGGATTTCACCCAGGTGGCTTCGGATAACGGGTATCCCTTCCATTGTACTAGATACTGCAATTTCCCTCTAAAAATTCTAGAGTCAAGGATACGCTTTACTTCATAGTGGGTCTGTCCCGCAACCACGAGGGGCCCAGGTGCCTTCTTTGGAGGAGGTCTTAACGTGGAGCCCCGATATGGCTTCAACAAGCTACAATGGAAAACTGGGTGAATTTTCCCTAAGAGTTTAGGGAGTTTTAGCTCTACTGTGACTGGGTTGATGATCCTTACTATGGGGAAAGGTCCCAAGAACTTTGGTCCCAATTTCTTGCTGGGTAACTTGAGGCGTAGATATTTAGTTGACAAATAGACCTTTTCCCCAACTTGGAATGTTCTTTGGGGAGCCCTCTTTTTATCAGCCTGCTTTTTATAGGTTTCAAAAGTCTTTTTTAAAGCAGTTTTTGTGTTTCTCCAAACTTCTTCCCACCCCCTCACCCACTGGTCAAGTGACCGGGAAGCGGAGGGCATCTGAAGATATTCAGGTATTGGGTTGAATTCTTTTCCTGTGGCCACTCTGAAAGGTGTGTAACCGGTGCTGCTGTGCACAGAATTATTGTACGCCACCTCCGCAAAAGGGAGAAGATCAGTCCAGTTTGTCTGTTGGTAAGAAACGTAGCACCTAAGATATTGCTCCACCATTTTGTTAGCGGCTTCTGAGGCCCCATTGGTGGCCGGATGAAAAGCAGATGATAAACCTTGAGATGATCCAATTAATGTAAGGAAAGTTCTCCAAACCTTCGCTGTGAACTGCACCCCCCTGTCCGAAATTATCCGCTTAGGGGCGCCATGCAGCCGGTAGATATGTTTCAGGAACAATTTGGCCAGTTGTTGGGCAGATGGGAGCCCTTTGCAGGCGATGAAATGAGCCTGCTTCGAGAACAGGTCTATTACAGTCCAGATGACAGTGTTTCCATTACTTTCAGGTAGGTCTACTATAAAGTCCATAGCTATTTCTTCCCATGGTTGAGAAGGGTCTGCCACGGGTTGCAGTAGTCCAGGGGTTTTCCCCGGGATTCTTTTCATTGTGGCACATACAGTACAACTTTTTACATAGTTTTCCACATCCTTTTTCAGCCCCAGCCACCAGAATTGTCGGCGGGTGAGGTGTAGGGTTTTCAAATATCCGAAGTGTCCAGCCTGTTTTACATCATGGCTGTGTTTGAGAGCATTAAGACAGAAGGCTTCTGGCAAATATAGTTTTCCCCCCATGTAAGCCAAACCATCCCTGCACGTTAGGGAGGTCTGATTTTCTTTGAACCATTGGTCGGTGAGGAGTTCTCGCTTTATTTTCTTTGCTCCAGGGTCATCAGGATTGGGGACCCTACGAGGTGTAAGTTGAGTGGCAGTTTGCAATCTTGCAGTTTGACTTTCATTTTGGTCTGTGACCGCAAAATAAAAATTATTATTATATCAAAAGTTGAACTGATTTATGACAGGCTTCACAATTAGACTACATAAAATTATGTACGAAAATTATATTTATATATAGAGCTAAAACTAAAAATGCATCATTTCAACTGTTGGAAGGTGTTTTGTTTTTCTGAAGATACAAGAAAGTTATACCTTACTATATATCAATTGAATTGCTGTAGGAATAATCAGTTTTTCAGAGTCCCGTGAAAATTTTTCTCTATACAGCTATGGAAGATGTCTTAAGTAACAGGAAATGGGTTTGGTCATGAGAGTTAAGTATGCAGGTTTCTGAGTGAGGAAATGATGAACTAGATTTCTCCAAAGAAATAGAAGAGACTCTGTGGCTAGGACCAACAGACCAGCAATGAGTCCAGTCCAAAGGAACCTCTCCAGATAAAGAAGCAGATGAGAGGTTGCTTACTTGTGCTCTGGGCAGCAGCTCCTCATGAGGAGACTAGAATAGCAATTTCCTGTGGGATTAAAGCCAAGAGATGAGGAAAGCCATCAAGTTCTTAACTATGGCATGGCCTTTATGGGCAGTAGGTTTGTTGAACCTCACATTGTAAACACCTTTGAAATATAAAGTTAAAAGAGATTTTCAAACAATGAGTTTGAAAAAAGCACCTTGTGAGTTAATCTTTCTTCTCCAGCATGATTGGATGGAGAATCCACTAGTGGGTTGTCTTAATCTTCCTGCTCCAATAAGACTAAGTCTGGAAAGTTGCCATGCCTCTGCTGTGCCAGAGCACCCCAGTTTACCACTTAGTCTCTTGCTCAGCAGACCTGTGAATTGTGCTCCTTTCCAGGACTAACAGCAGGTTGTATCATCCCTAGTGGATTTTCCTTTCTTTAGACTTGATACACAATGCTAGGTTTGAATCAGGACCCTTCACAAAGTTCTTAAAATTGGATAATTCGAATTTAGCCACTTACAGGAGGCTGCATAACTTGGGGCTGAGGGTGGTTCCCTTCTGAGTCTCAACGATCTCTGTAGGCTCAGCCTGCCGATGATCAGGGAGGGCTGGCTTCAGCGCAAGTTCCCCCAACGACCTGAATTGCACCAGCTGATCGGCGTGGTGCTAGAAAGAGCTGTAACAGCCGCCGCTTTTCCCCTTGCTCCGACAGAGGCCTAATTACCTCACCAGTCTACTAGTTGATCCTCCTGAGCTCCTCGTGGCTCCATTGCCCGTCTCTGCCGAGCGCCGCCAAGGCGCAGCGCCAGAGAGAGCCGCTTGAGCCTAAGGCTTGGCAGGCTCCCTCTCGGCCCCCCGATTGCTAGACGCAGCGCCGGAGTCCACCATTCTGGCCGGAGCTTGCCCAGTTATTGGAGCCATTCGTTCAGTGCAAAAAACGCATGGCCGCCATTTTGGCGGAGCACAAAAGGGCTAATTTAAATATTTGGACAGCTGCGACCGGCAGGCCTAGCAGAAGCTAAATTGGGCGCGAATTCAGGAGTGAAAATTTTTTCTACACACAGTTGCAGCTTGACAAGCTGACGGGCCCTTTGTTTTTGGTTTTGGGGAGGGCAATCCAGCCCAACAGGGCCACATTGCCTGAGAATTGATTCCCCCCCCCACCCTCCAGTTGGTTCTGGGGAGGGCAATCAGCCCTACAGGACCACATTGCGAGAATTTGCCTCCTACCCCCCCACCCCTCTAGTAGCTGGATTCCACGACAGGATCCTACCGCCTGGAGGGAGGGGACCGGTCAATGGTCCCTTATAGCATTGAGGATGCTGAGTCACCACAAGTGACCTGCGATAACGTCAAACGCTATCAGCCACTGGTCTAGAGGGGCATTCGTTGGGGTCTTTTCTCTGCACATTGGGCGCAGTGGAGTAATTGAACCATTTCTGTTCCCCTAATAAGATGTCAGATAATTCCGGCCATCAGCAGGCCCAGGCCATTTCCGACTCCCCCGCCAGGAAGAAACAGAAAACCTCCACAATGGAGGTGGCAGGGAGGCTGAAGGCAAAGGCCAAGGCTCAGCCCAATAGAAAGACCTCAAAAGCAGCAGAAAAGGAGGCCAGCAGGTGCCAGGCCCTAGAAAGAGAATTCTCCAGGGCACGTCAACCGGCTCCAGGGGACACGGAGATTAACACGTCTACCCCAACTGTAACGTCCCTATTTGAACCTCAGATAGTTCCCTCTAGCCTAGCCCCAAGGGCCTGGTCCCCTCAAAGGGAGACCGTGCAAATAGAACCCATCATACTTAACCAGGGTCTAGAACAGCAATGGGCAAACTACGGCCCGCGGGCCGTATACGGCCCGGCGGCCGTTTCAAGCCGGCCCGCGGAGCACTAGATAATTTATTCATTTATTCACCTCATGCTGTGTCTAGTGAGGTGAATAAATGAATAAATTATCTAGTGCTCCCGGTGGCTGGCTAGGCCTAAACGGAAGCCAGGCCTCCCTTCTCCAAA
>NW_015388966.1:70194-104804 GCF_001527695.2 Protobothrops mucrosquamatus
AGATCTTTGTCTTTAAATGAGACAAAGGGAAAAAAGACAGTTCCTTTTTCACAATTTAATACCAGTGCCTTCTAGACTTCTAAGTAAAAAATGTGAAAACCTAATGCAAATTTATTATGTGGCAAATTTTTCCGTTCTTCAGTTGGACAAAGTACTATTTCTTTTCTATGGGTAGTTTGTCCAAGCATTTTTAATGTAATGATTGTGTTCACACGATGCATTTACCAATGGCTGATTGAAACAGATAGTTTACTTAGTTAACCCTATTTTCTATATTTGTATGATGTATTGGAACCATCAGCTAATTGTACCAATGGGGTTCAAATGACAAATCAGGCTAAAATGCGATTGGCTACTTTGTGATTCAGAATGTCATGCAGAGCCATCTGTAATAAAGCATTATAGGTAAGATCTTACAATATTAGTTTCTGACTAAGTTAGAGTCAAATCAAGTTTTGTTTTTCTGCAGATTCACTTTTTATCCTTGTCTTAATGTAATGTATAACAAATCCCATGCTTAGACAAATGCTAAAGAATAGAGGCTTAATGTTTTCTAGGTATATTTGCAGTAGTTTAGAATTGCTTAACTTTATTTATAGAAAATTATATACAAATGTTTAAGGTAGATCAATATATGATTTAACAACAAGCCAGCAAAAAATGAGTTTCCCATAAGACTAAATTCACAAATCAGAGTAAAGGTGACAAAGTTGTAACTGGCCTCATTGAAGTTGCCAATAGTCCATGAAAAAGTAAAAATAAAGAAGCAGAAGCACCTGGAATTTAAAAAAAAAATAGAACATATGTTTGCTTATTATCTAAATTCGAGGAAGTTATTCTCATTGGTGCCATCATGTAAGTTAGGTTGAGGGACTTTGAATATCAGGTTTTGACTAATAGCTAAAAACCATGTCTGAGAGAGCAAATTTAGGTATATATGGGAAAATCTATCTATCAAACATAGAGGGCCACTGGGCAGTGTATGATATTAAAAATGAGAAATCAATATAATTTTTAAAAGTAGCAGCATTGGTCCCAAAAGGAAATTTACTACCACCCGAATCTAAGATGTGGGGTGATTTCAAAAACTGATTAAAAATAGACAAGATAGGGCCATATGGATCTTTTGGGGAGATCTCTATTCCACAGAGTAAACTTCCTGGGTCTCATCAGATGACCTTGATTAATTGATGGATCCAAAGCATGCCAATTTTGTCCAATAATACAAGGTAGAAATGATTGGAGATAGGCAATTCCTCAGATAGCTAGACCTCTTTGTAAATGGTAACCAGCACACTGAATTGCACTCAGAAGCTAACTGACAACCAATGTATTTCATGGAACAGGGTATTATTACCTGAGCATATATTGTGGCATACCTATTACTGTTTGCAATGCCACATTCTGGACTGGTTATAGATTCCAGGTGGGTCTTCAAGGGTAGCCCCTTGTAAAGCACATTGTTATTGTCCAAACATGAAGTGACTAGGATGACTGATTATCCAGAGAGCCTCCCCAATCTAGAAGTGGGTGCAACTGGTACAGCAGAAGAATCTGTGCAAAGACCTTCCTTCCCTTAAAGATAAGGAGCTGACAGTCCAGGAGAATTCCCAAGCTACACACAAATCTCAAAGGGGGAAATACTGTACTACACCATCTAGGACTAAAGATGAAAATTTTTGAGACAACAAGTCAAAGTATCCCCAGCCTCTCAGTCTTGCTGAGATTAAATTTAAGTCTGTTCTATATCATTCAGAGCCCTGAAGTCTCCAGATTCCAGCATCACTAGGATGGCCTGGAATTAAGATATAAAACTGATACCACCAGCATATTATTGATATTTGATTCAAATTATTAGGTGGCCTTGCCCAATAGCTTCATGTAGAAATTAAACAGAAGCGATGACAGTATTGATCCTTGAGGCACCCCACAGGTTAGGAGCCTTAGCTTTGATGTCTCCTCCACTGTCAATATCAGTTGGGACCATCCATATAGAAGAGAGCAGAACTACCATAGAACCGGTCCCACCTTCACCCCTACTCCCAAGAGGCAATCCAGAACAATGCAATAATTAATGGTATCAAAAATCTCTGAGGCATCAAGGAGAACCAAGCCAATAGCAGTAACCCTGGTTCTGGTTCTGCCAGAAGTGCTGCATGAGAATGATCAATGCTGCTTCAGTACTGTGTCCCAGTCTGAAATTCAACTGAAAAAGGTCTATATCTGTCTCCATCATGGCTGCCTGGAGTAGCAGTTGAATCCCCCTTTTGAACAACCTTTCCTGTAAAGTCTGATATGAAATTAATAGATAGAAGTTCCATGTGTCTAGATTTCTTTAAAAATTTCATCAAATGCTAAAAAAAAAGTTTAAGAAGGAGCAATAACTACTTTGTTTTCTTCAGTCTTACCTTTTGTATATAAGTAGTGTGTCATTACTGAACTGTAATGTACAGATTACGCAGTGTGCAACAGATATATCTCATGTAGGATGAAAAGCATTCATTTTTCATTTTTTACACAGTATTATTTTCATGGTAGGATAATTTGTTGTTGCAGCAGAATTTGACAGAGGCAGTTTACATTTCTAGCCATTACAATAATATCTATAATACGATGGCAAAATTCATGAATGTGAATATTCTCTTTGCACAGAGCCTTAAGAATAGAAGAGTCTGAAGTCCAGCATTTTGTTCCTAGAGCAGCCAGTAAATGCCTTTGAGATTTGCACAAGCAAGACAAAAATGCAGATGTACCTTTCTGCCTAAATACTTCATGCTGTCTTCAATCTTGGAAATAATATGTAATCATCATGCTTAATAGCATACAGTACTCATATTTTTATGGTAAAGTAGTCATAAATTACTTAATACCCTTTTAAAGTCCAAGCAATTTGTGGCCATCTCTACATCTTGCAGCAATGAATTTCACAGTTTAGGTTTGTATTATAAACTGGAATTCTCTACCACGTAGCGGCAATATGAACAGTTACAACTCTTCTGTCCTGAAGCTCTCATGGTACAAGTTCATGTAAATGATACTGGATTCTGATATCAAATTGAATGAACTTTTCTCCACCTGTTCAAGAACAATTTAACATAACCTTTTTGAGATGCAATCAGATCTGTATTATTTATTCAAAGTGTGGTTGCATCTGGCATTTGTTTATAACATCACAATATGAGCATTTTAATTTTTAATGGCCTTCGTTCCAACAGTTGTGCACTGGATGGATATTTTATTGAGCTATCTATAGGAATTGCAAGATCTGAACAGTCACTACCAGGTGCAATCACAAAAGTTAGGGTTTTTTGTGCTTCAAATTGTACATGTTTATATGTTTGCCATTTTATGCTTGTTTATTTTAAATTCCTCGAGTGTGGAGAGATCATTTGGGAATTGTTGTGTTGTCTCATTAATCATCCTACATTAATTGGTATTAGAAAATATAGCTTCTGCTTACCTTGAATTGCAAATCATTTATGAACAATTAAGGAGCAGCAGGGAACTCTATTGTCCATTTATTTTACATTTTACTTTGTATTCTTACTGGTTACTTGTTACTTGTATTCTTACTGGTTAATTGATCCAATTAAAAAACTTCTTTCATAATTGAAATAAGTTTGCTCAGGAGATTTTCATCTACTTTGTCAAAATACTTGTAATGGCTGGCTAAGACATGGTGAAAGAGGATAGGAAAAAATATTACAAATAGAAAATATATGCATGTTCTTCTTTTATCAAGAACACAGGTAGATAACTTTCCCAGTATATAACAGGCGATTAAACAGAATGTCAAGAAATGAATTTAAAGATAATTTGGGTGCTAAAGTAAATATATCCAGTTGCCAATATTTCTGTAATCTAATTCCTTTTACCGTTTTAATAAATCTGGTAATAGTAGACTCTGAAAATTTTGATTTGTGGCTGTAAGTAGCTGTTAAGAGCTTTGTGTTTTTGGTTATTTCCTGTTCTCCTTACAAGGGAAGCTGCCTAATTCTACCTTCTTGACCTGGACTGTGGCAACCCGTCCACCAAAAAGGTTGTTAACAGCTGAACAGGTTTCCCTTGTCTGATTTTCACATGCCATTCAGATTTTCTGTCCTGATAAATGGATTGCAGACATGCCTTGAGGATGCCTTTGCAATCTTATTCATCAATCTCAAAATCAATTTGCCTCATTTTCATATATAGTGCTTTATTCCTGAAAACATTTTCTAGTCTTCTGCACAAAGATACATTTGAGAAATTAACTTTTCATTTAAGTTATTTCTTGGATCTACTTTAATTCCTCTGTCATCCAGCATTCCATTTTTCTTAGTCATTCTTCTGCTTCTAATCTATTTAAATAACTGATTGTTGATTTTAATGTTATTAATGTTAGGTTCCTTCAAAGCATTGTTTGCATCCCTTATTATCTGCTTATATTTCTTTTCTGCAGCCTCATATAGTATTCTTTGCAGTCCCATCTGAATGTTTTTGTATTCAGATGAAGGCTCTCTTTTAATAGCCTTAATGGTGCTGATCCTCTGGAGCAGTGGTTCTCAACCTTTTTAATGCCGCGACCCCAACCGGTCGTAAGTCGAGGACTAAACCAGTCGTAAGTCGAGGACTACCCAACCGGTCGTAAGTCGAGGACTTTCCCTGCCCAGGAGCGCCGCGCATGCGTGGTTCCGCCCCCTGCGCCAGCCGAGGCGTAGCTGGCAAGCGGCAGAGACGGAGCAGGCCAACCACCAGCTGGCCCAGCTCAAGGGAGGTAAGGCACCCGCCGGAAAAGGGAAAAAAATGGCGGACAGCCTTGCTTGGCGACCCCCGTGAAATGGTCGATCGACCCCAAATGGGGTCGCGACCCATAGGTTGAGAACCGCTGCTCTGGAGTATCTCCTATAGTATGTGGGAGCTGAAAGTTAGAGTTTGTCCAACAGGAATATACTGTTGCATGATGCTCAGACTTAATGTTTCGGTAGCAAAATAGAGTATGTTTCTATGCTTTGAGTTTCCATATATTCTCTACAACAAATGCTGTACAATAGCCAACTAGATAGATAAATCTTTCAGAGGAACAGTTGTGTGTATCACTGAACATTATGCTTCCCCCCCTCAAAGTGGTTAACTAATAGTAATAGAGTTCAGAGTTTTTATTTTCTTTATGTGAAAGATAAATAATTCCAACTCTTTGCATCCCTTGGATTTTCTACTTTAGGGCTTGTTATGTCTTTCTCCATATGAACTAAATGTAAGACTGTTTGGTCTGGCTTATGGATCCAAACCTTCTCTTAATTTGGAGGGAAAGTTAAATTATTGCGTTCTTTCCACTGCTGGTTGTGCAATCTGAAGTGGTGATTACCAAGTGTGTACTAGTATAACAGTTACATGGTGACTGTGCTATGGATGGAAGCTGTGTGGAACATTCTCTGAAAGAGCCTGACAGCAGTAATTTGTAACCTCTGGCTTGAACCAAGGTTGAATCTATCTTATTGAGGAGAGAAGCTTTACTTTTTATATAAACAATTCAGATTGAGTTAATGGAGAGGATCAAGTGTTCCACTTTGGAGTTGCAAAGCTGTTTCTTTTGCTTCTCCAAATCTGTTCCCCAAATTAGGAAAAAGAAAGTGCATGTGAAAAAATGTGTGTGGCGTAGGGAAAAAAGTGCATGTGAAAATATTTCAGGCACCAGATTCAAAATGCGGAGGGAAAAGAGAGGGTGTTGTGTAGATAGTCAGAAAGACCCTGACAATCCATCTGAAGGGAGAAATCCTGCAAATGATGTTAATTTATCTCCTCTTCTGATGCAAGTTCCCAGAGAACCTTGAACAACTCAGTTAATATGTTCCTATATCAACATTTAAACCTGATTCTGAGTCGTTTCATTGTTTTAATTTCTATCCAGCAAGTCCCAGAAATTGTAATCTTGGGGAAGAACTAAGAGTTCTTTGCTATGTTTATTTATAATTTATTCTGTAGATGCCTAGGATCTCTTAGCTGAAAGCCATTATTGTTTGGCTGGCCAGCTTAGAGACCACCCTGTGGATATTGGCTGTGTCATGCATAAAAACAAGTCATAAAATGATTTGTTTGGCTTGGACAATGTGATGTATGAAGCCCCTACTTTCGTATAGATTTATGTGGGAACAAAGTCATTACAGCTTGCTCAACAAATAATAGCTTTAAAACCCTGTTCTAGGATTATGTTGACTGTTGATTGCAATCCTATCTTTAATTTGCTGTTTACTGCTGTAAATATGACAGCCCTGCTTTCCTTGAATACCATTAATATCCAGGGAGTACCTAGATTACACTAAGTTTTATTTGATTTTTTTTTAAAAAAAAAACTCTGCTTGGCATTAATGCCATTTTTCTTTTTTAAATTTATTGCCAAGGCTCAGGTCTCAGAAACTATTTGAATATTTATATAGACAGGGATCTACTATGGAACAACTTTTCTTTTTGTCTGAATTAATAGTAAATAGTAAACTGTAGATAAATTAAAGTTATGTGCATACTGTATAAACATATACATCCNCATAAAAGTTTTGTAAAATAACTCTTT
This sequence comes from Protobothrops mucrosquamatus, assembly GCF_001527695.2. Lineage (NCBI taxonomy): Eukaryota > Metazoa > Chordata > Lepidosauria > Squamata > Viperidae > Protobothrops > Protobothrops mucrosquamatus. The sequence continues at coordinate 76,742 of NW_015388966.1, forward strand.
TTATGCTTTTCTACCTTAAATTAATCTAAACATTTAATGTTACAAATGTAAATTTAATTTATATTAATTCACACATACACACCGTCCATCTACTCTTGGTCCGGCCCCCGGGTCCAATATATGAACCCATTGCGGCCCTCGAGTCAAAAAGTTTGCCCACCCCTGGTCTAGAATCGCAAAGGGTTGCCACTCCGGGCACGTCACAATCGGGCGCAGGCTACCTTTACGCCCACCGCAGCAGGGCTCCGTCCCTCTGAGCCACAGGCAGCGTGGCCTGATCAATTTCCGGCCATGATGGATCAGGCTTTCGCTCAGTTTATGGCTTCTTCAGTGGGGCAGCGGCCCCAACAGGTTCCAGCAGCACCTTCACGGCCATTACCACAGGCTGAGGCCCCTGCGTTTCTTCAGGAGGCTTCTTCAGAATCGGATCCTGATGATTTTGACCCTTCCGGACTGATCTTGTCAGATGACGAGGACGTCTCTCCTCCGGACACGACACCTCTCACTGGCCTGTTTGACCAGTCTTTGTTTGGCCCGTTACTTCTCAAGGCATGTTCTTCAGCTAACATCGCGCCGGAACAGGAGGCTCAGCCAACTCCTTCTACTTCCCAGGACCTGAACCCGCTGTATTCCGAACCGGTGGTGACACAGAAGCATATTCCCTGCCCCCCTTCTTCTGCAATATGGTGCAGAAGCAGTGGGCTAGCCTGGGATCTCTTTCCACTCCGGGAGTTTCAGAGAGAAATCTTTTTAATGTGGCTCCTTCCTTTGCATCCTTGCTGGAGGTTCCCCTGATAGATGAACCACTAAACTCTCTATTTTCTAATTGCACTATTCCAGGGGACATGGCCGAAGCGCTCAAAGCAGAGGACAAGAAATTTGAATCTGCCCTTCGCAGATCCCATCAGGCGTCTGCATGGGCGGTCAAGGCGTCTACATCCCTGGCCTTCTTCGCCCGGGCCTCCATCATATGGCTGCGTGAGCTCCAAGATTGGTGCCCCCTGACCAGGTTCGTGCACATCAGAACCTGGGTAAGTTAGTGGCCACATCGCAATACATGGCTGACGCCTCCCTCCATGCTGCAAGGTATTCCTCACGGGCCACAGCAGCAGACATCTCAGCTCGTAGACTTCTATGGCTCAAGAACTGGCGTGCGGACCTGAAGACCAAGTGGTGTCTGGCTACTGAGGCTTATCATGGGGGGCATCTCTTTGGTGAAGCTCTCAACCCTTATCTTGTAGAGGGCAAGGACAAACGTAAGGCCATGATAAATATGAGTAGGAGAGGGGATAGGCGATCAGGCAGTTCACACCATTATTTTCGCAGGCAGTCCTTCCGTCCAGCTTCGACTTGGGACTGGCCTCAAAACTCCTGTACCTTTACCCAGAAACCAGGCCGCCAGCAGGACTGCCCTGCACCCAGGGAAAAGACAGTTCCAGACCAAGCGGCCCTTTCGAGGCTCAGGAGGTCGCCCCTTCAGAAGAACAAAGTGACTCCAGGGAGGTTTCCCCCATAGGTGGTCGACTGTCCCTCTACGCCAACGTATGGGAAGGCACCACCACAGACTCCTGGGTGTTAAATACCATCACTCAAGGTGGAATTCTGGTCCAGTCCTCCGGAATATTTCCGGTCTTGTCCAACCCCCAAGAACAAAAGCAAAGCGGAACTCATGTCAGAGGCCATTTCTCATTTATCACAGATAAGAGCCATAGAACCAGTTCTGGAGAAACAGAAAGGGCGGGGGTTTTACTCCAATCTTTTTGTCGTTCCAAAGTCCTCGGGGGGCTGGAGGGCAATTTTGGACCTAAAGAGCCTCAATTACTACCTAACTTACAGGAAGTTCAAGATGCAATCGCTTCAATCAATCCTAGCCAGCATCAGAAAAGGGGACTTCCTGACTTCAATAGACTTAACGGAGGCATACTTACACATACCTATCCTCCCTGGGCATCGCAAGTTCCTCAGATTTTGCTATGTCCACCAGCATTACCAATACAAAGCACTTCCATTCGACCTCTCCTCGGCCCCCTGAGTGTTCACAAAGTTATTGGCGGTGTTAGCCGCCCACCTGACACAAACTCCAATCCGTGTCCAGTGCTACCTGGACGATATCCTAATACAGTCTCCATCCTTCCAGCAGGCTCAATCGGACCTAACTTGTAGCATCAAAGCCCTTCAGACTCACGGGTTTTCAGTCAACTTTCAGAAGAGCCAGACAGTTCCATCCACCCGTCTCCTCCATTTGGGGGCGGTCATCGACACAAACACTTGCACAGTCTCTCTGTCACAGGACCGACGGGACAGCATAGGGGCACTAGTCCTTCGGGTTCAGAGGGAGCGGGTGGTCTCACTGGCATTGTTGTCACAACTCTTGAGGAAGATGGTGTCCTGTAAAGCAATTGTACCTTGGGCACACCTTCACGCCAGGGAACTACAGTGGGTTTTGCTTCCGTTCCAGAGGCTACGCATCAGCGCTTCCAACCGGAAGGTTCGAGTCCCGCATTAGGCACTGAACTCCCTTCGGTGGTGGGCCTCCCCAGCAATGACAAGGGGCACCCAGTTCAAGGAACCAGTGAGGATTACCCTGACAATGGACGCCAGCCTCTTCGGCTGGGGAGCGCACCTCCAGTCAGAACTGGCTCAGGGCCGGTAGTCCCAGACAGACTTACAGAACAATATAAACTGGTTGGAGCTCAGGGCCATACATCTAGCCTTACGCCACTTCAGCAGCAGGGTGGCGGGACAGCATGTCTTAGTGCTCACAGACAATATTGCTGCAAAGGCTCATGTGAACAGACAAGGGGGAACCAGATCCAGGCCTCTCATGGAAGAGGCCCAGTTGTTGGGGACTTGGGCGGAAAACAATCTGTCTTCCATCAGAGCGGAACACATCTCCAGAGAGGCAAATCATCAGGCGGACTCTCTAAGCAGGTCAACAGTGGCGCCTGGAACCCGACTTGTTCAGGGAGATTGCGGACAGGTTTGGTCACCCTGTGCTAGATCTCTTTGCCTCTCCAACCAATTCCCAACTCCCAAGGTTTTTTTCCAGGTTCCCATATCGGGGAGCAGAGGGGACGGATGCCCTCCGCAGTCCCTGGCCCAGGGAGCTGTTGTATGCCTTTCCTCCTCTTCCTCTGATTCCGACGACAATCTGCAAGATCCTACACGAATGGGCGGAGGTCATCCTGATTGCTCCACATTGGCCAAGACGCCGGTGGTTCGCCGATCTGGTGGAGCTTTCCATCTCCCACCCGTGGAGGATTCCCTCAGGTCGTATCGCCCTAAACCAGGGAGCCCTTCAGCATCCAGATCCCCAGTGTCTCCAACTAACCGCTTGGCATTTGAGCAGCGGGCCTTGACCCAAAACTCATTTTTGTCAAGGGTGATAGCCATGATCCAGCAATCCAGGTGCCCCTCCATGAATAGGATTTATGATGCCACATGGAGGAGTTTCTGTACCTGGTGTTCAGGGCACAAAGTAGAGCTTTCGGACATCACTATTCCGATTGTTCTGGAATTCCTGATGGATGGGCTGGACAAGGGGTTAGCCCCAAACACCATCCGCAGACAGGTTTCTGCCCTCTCCTCGGTGATCCAGTGTGACAATTCCGCCCCCTTGGCGCAACATCCTACGGTGCATTCTTTCCTAAAAGCAACTAATGCCAAGCCTCCGGCGGTACACCGTTATTCCTCTTGGGACCTACCCCGAGTCTTACAGGCCCTCACCTCACCACCCTTTGAGCCCATTACCACGTGCTCCCTGAAACTGTTGTCTATGAAGGTGGCCTTCCTTGTAGCCGTCACGTCGGCCAAGCGAATTTCAGAGCTGGCCGCCCTCTCTGTCAGAGGACCTGTGCGTTTTCCATGTAGACAGGGTGACCCTGCGCCTGGATCCTTCCTTTGTTCCCAAGGTTAATTCCTTGTACCATAGATCCCAGGAGATAGTGCTTCCTAATTTCTGTCCTAACCCGACTCACGATCTAGAAAAGCAATGGCATACTCTGGACGTTTGCAGGGCCCTGCGACGTTACATCAAAAGGACTTCCGCATTCCGTAAATCCGAGGCACTGTTTGTTTCCTTTCAGCCCTTGTCCATGGGTCAGAAGTTTCCTCCTCGACCGTAGGCAGGTGGATCCCGGCTTGCATTGTTCAAGCTTATCGATCCCAATCACTGACCGTCCCCAGTCGCATCACTGCCCTTTCCACCCGCAGTGCAGCTACATCGGCGGCTTGGGATACCCAGGCACCTATCGGGGAGATCTGCAGGGCGGCTATGTGGTCCTCGCCTTCCTCGTTTGTCAAGCATTATAGGATTGACAAATTTGCCTCCTCGGATGCTTCATTCGGACGGAGGGTGTTATAGCAAGTGGTATCTACCAGTGGAACTCAGGCCCAAACTGCTTCCCCCACTTAGGGACAACAGGTCTTTGGTATGTCCCACTAGTGGATTCTCCATCCAATCATGCTGGAGAAGGGGTGTTGTCTTACCTGAACGCCTTTTCTCAGTATGATGATGGAGAATCCACACCCTCCCATTGTAGTATCCGTTTGGGCCTATGTACAATATAGGATGAGCACATGCGTCAGACTAATGTCTGCGCTTCGCCTTCGTCGCAAACTGGGGTGCTCTGGAACAGCAAAGGCGTGGCAACTTTCCAGACTTAGTCTTATTGGAGCAGGAAGATTAAGACAACCCACTAGTGGATTCTCCATCATCATGCTGAGAAAAGGCGTTCAGGTAAGACAACGCCCGTTCCAGTACAAAAGGAAAATGAACTAACAGCTTAGATAATTTTTTAAAAATTGAAGTAAATAGCAAAAAGCGTAATAAGAAGGTAATCTAAAAAAGTTACAGATGAATTAACCAAACAATTTTGGAATATTAGGACATTTGCTAACAGTTTTGGGAAATAATTAAACCAAACAGTACCTTTGTGGGAACGTAAATTTTTTCATCTGTTAGAAAATAAACAAGCAATAGCCATTTGAGATTTTCCAGTTTTAGAAATGAAACACTAGGCAGAAGAAAGGACGAAAGGGGAGAGAAAAACCTATCTTGTGGAATCTACAAAATGACAAACAATGCTATAACATTTAGAGACATTTTGGGAAATTTTTAAGGAATGGGGTGAGAAACTACAATGTCAGCAACAATTTTGCTTTTATGGATGTATTATTTGCAAAAGATTTTAAAGAAGTGAAAGATATGAAAGAGAATATTTTGGAAGACTGACAGGATAAAAGGGATAAACAAATATTACCTGATGCAGATATACTAACAAATTCTGAATTATAAGACAGAGATGACAAACATAAAGGAAACATAAATGATAACGCAAGAGAATGACCTGGATAACTTTATTACTGGATTTACAAATGAGGGTTGATAAACATTTGAAGAAACCTTTGAAATGAAAGAAAGAAAAAAAATTGAAGGGAGATCAAATCCTACAACAGCTTCTGAATGAATTAAGGACTAATATACAGAATCTTAAGGAAACAATACAAAGTTGATTTGTTTGATTGGAGTTAAAATAAGACATATTTTTATAAAATTCTGAGAACCTTTTACAAACTTTTTGCGGACATCTGAATTGAAGTATTAATTGTTCATGAATTTATGAATGGCCAAGGGATGATTATGGGGAGAGGTGATCCATGTATGTAACTTTTGTGGAAGGTGGAGAAATGCTGCATTTGTTATACTTATGATGAAGACTGGAATTCATTTCTTTAAATATTGCTTTTTTAAAACTCTCTTTTTTCTTTGCACTTTTCTTTTTTCTATTTTTTCTCTCTAATCTCAATTTGTATTTTATTATTTAAAATTCTTAATAAAAAGTTATATATTTATATAATTATATAAACATAAATGGCTTTGATAATCAGAAAGTGCTTCTGGCCTTAATAAAAGATAGAGGTTTTCCTGTCTGACAGTGCTCATCTCTGTTTCTTGGCCGAGGGAGCTAGCATTGTCCAAAGACAATTTCCATGGTCATGTGGCCAGCATGGCTATATGCCAAGGGCACACGGAACACTGTTACCTTCCCACCGAAGTGGTACCTATTAATCTATTGGCATTTGCATGCTTTTGAACTGCTAGGTGGGCAGGAACTGGGGCAAGTTCCTGCCCACCTAGCACTGATGGTGTTACCTAGTTTGGGTAATGAAATGTTTGCAAGAAAACAAGCAAGCTCCGAGAGCACCAAGGACCCCTCATATTAACCCTGAGCTACAAATATAGTTCTCACTGTCAGAAAATTTCTCCTTATTTCTAGGTTGAATCTCTCCTTGATCAGTTTCCATCTGTTATTCCTTGTCTGGCGTCAGGTGCTTTGGAAAATAGGTTGATCTCCTTCTCTCTATTCTCCTTTATTAGTATTGGGGCAAGTAATGAGAGTTCACCCCATTGTGTGGAGGTTGGGTCTCGAACCCAGACTGTCAGCTCTCCAGCTGACAAGGTCAAATACATTTCATCTATGTCCAGAAATTATATAAAAACCTATACTCATTTTGAAATAGTTCCTTATTATGTAATAGAAATGTTGAGTAAATTTGGGTTTTTTATTTTTTTTAAAAGGAAGAAATATAGGCTGTTGGGAATGTAATAGTTTTCTCTTTTGTCTTTAGTCCACAAACCTAAATTACTGTAAAAAAGGGCCTGTTGTTCTCCTTGGGAGTGGTCTTGATCCAGGTCAACAGCTGCTGTTAAGCAAATTGGCCACAGTTTTGAAGGTTAGAGTATGTACAGAATTTAACAGTTCCGGTAAGTTGTCAGCTTTATTTAATATAATAATATTTTATTGTTTAGCGATAAGGCTGTACAAAATACAGAATTATATAATAAGACAAGGGTAACAAGATACAGTAAAAGGCAAAACTAAAAGGAAATACAAATTGTATTTCTGGGTCACCTTTCATAATTTGGGGAATGCGGTACTGTACTGTTTTGTTCAAATAAAGGGCCATGTATTTGGGTTCTGGATGCACATGAAATATGTTGTGGTAATGTATGGATCTCAATAGGCCATTTGTTTAAAATGTGACCTAAGATATTGATCTCTATCTTTTTTACACAATTGGCATGCAAATAATGTATGAGCTATGTCCTCTGCATTTGGAGTTCCACCAATACATGTACGTTTGTCATAAGAAACTTGGTTAAAGCTTCCATATTTAACAATTGTTAAAATTGTCAAATGGAGCAATGTATGAAGCAAGAAATAGAGGAAAATGCTAATGTGTTTTCAGCTCCAGGATTTCCCCCTCAGCACTTCCATAAACATTGTTTTTAATTTGATCTCAAGTGCCTCCTCTTAAGTGGAAGAATAGATTTAAATTTCCTGCGTCATTTGTTACTAGTATATTTATTATTTTAGTTTCTTTTATAATCATAAACTTGAGGGGTATGTATTCCAATATAAGAATCTACTATTGTAGTATCCCTAATAGAAGACCATTCAGCTTTTGTGTAAACAGCTCCAGCAAATCTCCAGAGGCAGTTCTTTTATATTGAAAAGTTCTTAATGTTCAGAATTTTTGCCTAATGACCAATTCAATTCTACTTCCCTATAATTTAAGCACACTAATTTCTAATATTTTGGAACTTTTTGACCACAGAATTTTACCTATTAGATTACGGAGTAGATTATGATCATAATGGTAACTGTAACATAATGGTAAGAAGGATACTTAAAAAAACATATATCATTACTTTTTTAATTCATAAGGATTTTTGTTCTGGTAACTATTTCTCAGAGGTTGAAAACTTTAACATAATAGTGATAGATCCGTATATTGTCTGCTGATATCTGGCAGTTTCTCATTTCCCTGTCTTCCTAAGTCCATTGTCTCCCGTTCAGGGAATACTTGAGTCTATGGAGTGTAAGAAGCTTTTTGAAGAATATAATGCTTCTCTTCCTTTTGTGGGAACTATTCTGCCTGTGTTGTAGGCTAGTGACTGTAAAATTGAATTATTCTTTGAATATGAAGGATCAAATCAGTTGTGGTTTGTTTACACAGGGAAGAATTCATCCTGCAGTTTATACATTTTAACTCTCATTTTAGTGACACATGTCGTTATTCCTGCATATCCTGCGCGAACTACTATGAAGTGCATGCTGGCACTTTTATCTGGATGTTGGATCTTGACATTTATGTGTAAGTAATTGAATTTGGGGGGGGGGGTATTTAAGAAAAACATATGTTTGAGATGATGGCACAAAGATAACAGGAATGTAGCATCGATGCTATTTTTCAACACTTTTCAACAATTCTCATAAGCAATAATCCTATAATTATGCAAAATGTTTTGAATATCTCCAAGCTTACAACAGTTATTCCAAGTTCAAGGCAGTATAATATGTACTCAACAGTTTTGTTTTGACAGCAGTATAAAAAATCTGTACTTATTGTAATTGATTATCAAAAATGCTTACAAGATAGCAATAAACAAGAATCATAATATGCTGATTTCCCATGGTAGATTAACAGTATTATGAAAAATTAAATGGGTGTGCAATTTGAAAGAGTAAATACCTATTCACAATTGGATAATACAAATTTATCTTAGAGAATTGTTATAACACCACTCTGCTGTTGTTTAGAAGAGCTGTGAAGACCCGACTCTTCACCCAGGACAGGTAAAGGCTGCTCCAGGAACACACTTCAAGAGTTGAAATTTGGATCACGTTGTTTGGTACTTTTGCCATATATATCACACATAGCATTCCTTTCATTATAGCATCTTCTGCCAATTGCATTCTATTTGTACAGTAATGTGTTATATTTAGATTTATGAAAAATAGCCCTGATAACTAAAAGGCAAATTTATATTTGTATTTTTACTTAAATTTGTATTGAAAGACAAAAAGGATCAGTACAAAAAAAAGGAAAGAGGGACACATAACTAAGTCAGAATATTAGCAGATAGTCCGAATCTACCCAAGTCAAAAAGCAAAGGCTCAGAATGAACAAAGGCTTGCAACAGAAGTCAAAGATAATAAAAAAGTTTCTTTCAACATATAAATAACAAGAAAAGAGTCAAGGAAACAGTCAACCCACTAAAGAGAGAAGATGGCAAGGAAGTAACAGGCTGTAGAGAGAAAGCAGAGCTGCTTAATTCATTGTTTGCATCAGTTTTCATGCAAAAAGAAACTATTGCCCAACCTACCAAAAACATAACTGTAAAAGACAGACTAGAAATAAAAATTAAAATAAGCAAGAAAATGGTAAAAGAACACCTATCTGACCTTGATGAATATAAATCACTGGGACCTGATGGGTTACCTCCCAGAGTTCTGAAAGTGCTGGCAGAGGTTGTCTCCAGGATTTTTTAAAAATATGGTATAATGGTTCTCATTATACCATGTCTTTAAAAAATCCTGGAGCACTGGGGAGCTACCAGAGGATTGGAAAAGAGCTGATGTGGTTCCCATCTTCAAAGAAGGAAAAAAATAGACTAAGGAAACTACAGCCCAATCAACCTAACATCAATACCTGGGAAGATACTGGAAGAGATAATCAAAAAACAAATCTGTGAACATCTAGAAACAAATAAAGTTATAACTAGAAGCCAGCATGGGTTTGTTAAAAACAGATCATGCCAAATCAATCTTATTTCATTCTTTGATAAAGTGACTAAATAAGTAGACCAGTGAAATGCTGTGGACATAATATACTTAGACTTCAGCAAGGCATTCAACAAAGTAGACCACAATCTAGTGCTTGGTAAGCTAGAAAAATGTGGAATAGACAACATCGCCACCAGATGGATTTGTAGCTGGCTGACAAACCATACTCAACGAGTAGTCCTTAATGGTATTACATCCACATGGAGGGAAGTAAGCAGTGGGGTACCACTAGGTTCTGTCTTAGGCCCAGTACTCTTCAATATCTTCATAAATGACTTAGATGAGGGAATAGAAGGGGAATTCATCAAATTTACAGATTACACTATGCTGGCAGGAATAGCCAGCATCCCAGAAGACAAGCTCAGGATCCAAAAAGATCTTGACAAACTTGAACAATGGACCCTATCCAACAACATAAAATTTAATGTGGAGAAAAGCAAGGTTTTACACTTAGGCAGGAAAAACCAAAGGTACAAGTACAGATTAGGCAAAACCTGGTTCAAAAATAGTCACTGTTAGAGGGACCTTGGAGTCCGAATGGACGATCACTTAAACATGAGGCAGCAGTGTGCAGCAGCAGTAAAAAAAAGCTAATAAAATCCTTAGTTGTATAAATAGAGGCATAGAATCAAAATCATGTGAAGTATTATTACTGCTTTATAAAGCCTTAATAAGGTCACATCTTGAATACTGCATCCAGTTTTGGTCACCACATTACAGAAAAGATGTTAAGACTTTGGAAAAAGTGAAAAGAAGAGCAACTAAGATGATTAAGGGCCTGGAAACAAAAACATATGAAGAATGGTTGCGGGAACTGGGTATGGCCAGTCTAAAAAACAGAAGGACTAGGGGTGACATGATAGCAATATTCCAGCATTTGAGAGGCTGCCACAAGAGGAAGGAGTCAACTTATTTTCCAAAGCACCAGAAGGCAACAATGGATGGAAACTACTCAAGGAGAGAAGCAACCTGGAATTAAGGAGAAACTTCCTAACAGTGAGGACAATTAACCAGCTTGCCTTCAGACGTTGTGGGTGCTTCATCACTGGAGGTTTTTAAAAAAGGTTGGACTAGAAGATCTCCAAGCTCCCTTCCAGCTCTATTCTGATGGATTGACTACTTTGATTTCTTAAGTCTCATCTAGTATTGAGCCTTTCTCTTAGCCTGGCACATGTTCCAGCCAGTCATCTTCTGTCCATCTATTGTCTTCATGATTTTTTTCCTAATCCTTCAATTCCCCCTCCCCAAACCCACTTCTGGATTTGCAGAAAATAACTACATTTTCTTTTTTTTTTACTTTCTTTTCCTACTTTTAGGGGTAGAAGCCAGCTTGAAGAGTGGCACTTTTGAACAAGAAGAGAAATATGAAATAGATGGTGGTCCTCGACAAGGCCGCCTGAACACAGAACAGCTTGTGAGGACTTTTTTTATCAGTGTTTCAGTTATATTGTTGTGATAGCTTGGAATTTTTGTCATTTTATCTTTGTTTTTCCAGACAAGGGAAGAATAGTGCTTTGTTTCAGCATTTGGTTTTGAGAAATGATAGCTAAATTAAATTAGAAATGTAATTTTTAACTGTAAACGGATTTTTATTGTCAATAAATGTTCCAAAATATTCAGGTTTTTGGTAAGTTTTGGAAAAATGTTTACAGCTATTACCTGAAGTAGAATGGATTCATCTTTGATAAATTTTAACACATCAGTAATTTTGGTTAGCAAAACTGTTTGATAGCCTTGTCCTGTTGTGTATGTTGTTATGCAAACATGTAAATTATAATTAACATGTCCTACTGAATCTTCAGCTTGTTTCTCCTCCCACATCTAGTAATATTTTGTAATCATTTGTTAATTAAGTTTAAACACATGCACCCCAAGTTCAGATTATTTTAATCCATATATGAAGTTTAGCCCCTTTCATCTCTTCACCTGTTTCTACCAGCTTCTTCTGTTGCAAAGCTCCACATATTTTTTGTCTATTTGATCTATTTGCTATCCCTCATTTCTACAACATAACTGATGTGAATTTTTTTATGATCTTTTTGTTTCCTTTTTCCTCACATTCCATTTCTTTCATCCAAAGGATTGTTTACTCTTTTTTTATCCCTAAGAATAGGCTACATGTCTGATTTCCTCCTTTGGAACTATTCCTCTTGTCTTCTTGTTTGTTGTTCTGTTTTGTCCCATTTTTGCCAATTCTGGGCTCTTGTTTCTATCTTCACCCTTTTTTTTTCCAGCAGCTTCTAGTCCTTAATTTGTTGCTGGTTGATTTGGTATTTTACATGCCATACAAAAATTATAGCTCGTAGATCAACAGAAGCTAGTTAAACTAATATTTAGACTGGGGCATGAGAACATAATTGATTGTAGAGGTTTATTAAATAAGAAATTGTGGCTTTATCTCAATTGTCAGCTGCATAGATGAGAACAATCTATTCTTTATTCCAGTTGCCTAAACTTTTTGATGGCTGCTACTTCTATTTCCTGGGAATATTTAAAGAGCACAAGAAAGATGACCTCAAAGAACTGGTGAAATCTGGAGGGGGACATATTCTCCTAAGGAAGCCTAAATCAGATAATGATGTGACTCAGACAATCAATACAGTAGCCTATCATGCTGAGATTACTTCTGACCAGAGTTTCTGTACACAATATATAATCTATGACGCCTCTTCTAACTACAAACCACAAAAAGTTCATCAAGGAAAGGTTTGGGAAGTGCCCTCCAGGTGGCTTATTGACTGTGTGATGTCATTTCAACTGTTGCCTGTTAAAAATGCTTTTCCTAGCATTGTGATAACATAAATGCTGAGATTTAAATTTTACTGAAATTTTATTAAAAGATACTGAAATTATGTACTGAAACAAATAGATACACTTAGTTCTTGGGAGGAAGATTGTATACAATTGAATTATTCCTCAAATCTTAACATGTATATTTTAAATAATAATAATAATTGAAGATTCAGATTCCCAAAATCTATTGATTGTTGATATTAGCGGAGTTCTCCTTTTTATTTGTGTTCTGTAAACTATATTATTATTGGATATACTGAAATTATCATTCTATATTGAGATCTTACAAAATCTCAGAAAGCTTGATCAGTACCATTCTGGTTACTGTGATCTTAATATGAGCCTCAGCTCATATTAATGATTTTTTTCTCATTTTCTACATGGTGAAATTAACATTGTCACTGAATTTGTTTAAAGAGATTACTTAGATGTATAATCATGAATTCTGTGCTTCTGTTGAAAGATTCGTTCTTCTTTAATGTTTTTGTATCACAAATAAATCACATTCTGAAACATTACCGTGCAAGACTTTTATTTAAATCTGAGTTTATTTGTGTGTGAGAAAGAGGGAAAGAAAGCACTCAATATAACAAATCCTCACAATCAGTAAAGAGCTTGCAATATAATCAATCCTCACAATCAATAGAGTCCTTTCAATTATAGGTCAGGATTGAATTGAATCAAATGATTTTACAACGTGAAAAGATAAGGATCAGTTTTCTCAAATGGGTTAGTCTAGGGAGGCAATTTGCAGGCATCCAGATGTTAATGGAAGGTGGGCCAAGGGAAGTTAGAGTTCAACTTCACATTTTGTTACTTTTCCCTCTTTAATCTTTAATTGAAACATCATTTGACACTCTTTGGACATGTCTGTGGTGTTACAAGGTGCAAGAATCAATATTTCTAAAAAAAACCAACCTGTAGCCTTATAGATGTTGGATTTCTCCCAGCCCCAGGCAGTGTGGACAATGCCTTGAAACAATAACATTCTATTTTATCAATTCTATGCTATATTTCCACCCTTTCATCTTTTGACTTAAATGAAAGAACTGTATTTCTTAACTGTTTAGGGAGATGAATAACATAGTAAATGCTAGACACAGTTATCTTGGATTAGTGACATGGTGCCTCTTTTATTTAACTCCTTTCACTTTTCTTCTGTCCAGCTGCCTTTTAGCAGAAGCAAAAGCAGCATCTAATCTCCAGCACAATAATACCACTTATGCTAAGTTACCTGTTACAATACATTCATCAAAATTTGTAGTAAAAATGCAATAGCAACAAGAAGAATAGAGAAATACTGTACCTGTCAGATCTGCCTGGCTTGGCTTGGGGGGGCCTCACAAGCATCCTGACAAAAAAGGGGGAGGATGAAAGGCGAAAAAAGGGGGAGGAATGATGAAAGAGGGAAAGATGAAAGGGCAATAAAGCTTTGTGCATGATAGAAAATCAGGAGGGGAATGACAGGTGAGAAGGACCAGAGCAGCTGGGATCCTGTTTGTACCAGCATCCCACGGCCAGGCACCCTGAGAAGTATGCAAATTACCCCCAAACATCTCACAAGTTCTCAAAAATCTTAGCGAGCTCCAGTTGGCTAGAAACAGACTGGTCACAGGGGAGAGATGGGATGGAGGCAAACCTACACCTTATTTTTGTATCCAGCAAGTGTGGATTTCAGAGCTGGCTTGACTTTACTGCAACCATCACTCTTAGTAACAGAACCCTTTGCTTTAACCAAATGGAGTTGAAGACTTTTCTTTGATCAGGTCTGACAGTACCTATGCCTCATGCAGAGACAATGGAGGAAAGCTGACTCTGCTATGTATTTTTTTTTTTTTTTTTACTTTTTGGGGGCTTTGTAAAATGAGAATTCTAAAAGTACTTTTCTAATTACAGTGTATTCAGAAAGTATTCAGACTCCCTTCACTTTTGTCAATTTTGTTACATTGCAGCCTGATTCTACAGTTGCTGAAATTCATTTTTTTTCTCATTAATCTACATTCAGTACCCCATAATGACAGTGAAAACAGAATTTTAAAAATGTAAATTTATTAAAAAGAAAAAAATGAAATAACACTTTCAGTGATATTTCAGATCCTTTGCAACAACACTTGAAATTTAGCTCAGGTGCCTCCCAGTTCTCTTGATCGTTGCTGACATGTTTCTACACCTTGCTTGGAGTCTACCTGTGGTAAATTAAATTTATTAGACATGATTTGGAAAGACATACATCTCTATAGAAGTCACAGCTGATAATGCATACTGCAGCAGAGCAAAAGCCATGAGGTCAAAGGAACTGCCTGCAGAGCTCAGAGACAGGATTATTGCAAGGCATAGATCTGGGGAAGACTACAACAAATTTTCTGCGGCACTGAAGGTTCCTAAGAATACTGTGGCCTCCATAATTCTGAAATGGAGGAAGTTTGGCACAACCAGGACTCCTGGTCACCCGGTCAAACTGAGCAATCGGAGGAGAAGGGCCTTAGTAAGTGTTGGGATATGGAGGCCAGGTAGCTGTAGCATGGTTAGGCCCATGGTCACCATGTGAACCAGGAACCTAGGCAATGAAAGAAGCATTAAGGTTCATATGCTGTTTGCACGTGAGTAACTAGAGATGCATGAAAGCAAGTAGGGAAAAAGCACAACAACAGGCTATGCGTAGAAGAACAACATAACCCAATATAAGCAACCCCACCCTATGCAGCAAATTATAGCCAATAATAGAGCATAGAGCTATGTGACAAAATGTAACCAATTGCATAATAGCACGCACTTATTTTCCTACATATGTAACTGTATGTAACCAATTATATAATAACATGTACTAACTTCCTACACATGTAACCAATTATGTATTGACACCTGCTCACTTCCTCATATATGTTGCCAAATAAAGGAGAAGCTCAGAACACGCCCTGGGCTCACTCACCTCGAGGAAAACCTGTGTGTTGTCTTCTCTTGCTTGCCAAGACTCATGAGTGGCCCACCCTAATGTGGCAAGGCAAAAACGCCGCATTTTGGTGACCCCGACGTGATTTCTGCGGAGATACGTCTCGGACCGCCCATACCCACTCGCCTGAGGGAGGCTATGCACATTCGTCCCGTCTGAAACACAACTGGATACTCGTGAGTATGGGAGGAAAGCTCTCTCAACAACAGGTCGCACACCTGAAGGAACTGAGGGAACTAACCGAATCTTCCAAAAAATTTGCTTCAAACAAGGGTAAATCACTCCCTCGATTGAAAAGCAATGATTTAATTGGCTTTCTGACATACATTTGGCAACACTTTCCATCGTACCCAGAAAAGGGGAGTTTTAAATTAAGTACATGGACCAAATTAGGAGAATGTCTCCACTCGGCTCCTAGAGCCCCGATGCACGTTTTAACCACATGGCGTGCGGTCATGGAATGTCTCATGATTCATCATAAATTTGATAAACAAACACCAATGGATTCTGCGCCTCCTCCGTATGAATCCACAAAACAGGATCAGGCAAACTTATATCCTGTTTTGCAACACTCTGATAAGGCCTCCGCTCTCACCGCACCCACCTGCTCTGCTCCATCCGGTCCGTTTCCAGCCGGAGGACATGTCATTAGAGCCATGATAGAAGCACGAAGCAGAGGAGAGCTGGACGGTGATGAGCTAGAAGCCTGTGCAGCATTTCCGGTAGATTTCATTCTCCCAGCAAATGCTGCGGCTGGTGCAGATGGAGCTGCGCCAGCAGCTGTTCCTGTTTACAGTCCTTTGAACTTTAAGCTAATAAAGGAACTGAAATCAGCTGTTTCTACTTATGGCTTGCAAGCTCGCTATACGCAAGGGGTTTTGTTTTCTTTAACTTCAGCTACTAGAGAAATGCTTTTAGCTGATTGGCAAGCGCTTTTTAACATGTTATTAACACCAGCGCAATATGTCATTTGGTGGTCAGAATATCAGAAACAGGCTGAAATTGCTATTGCTGCAGGATTACCCAATGATAGGGTGACCCGAGACCACATTTTAGGTACGGGAACCCTTAATACAATAGCAAATCAAACCCAATCTGATAGAGCAGCTTTTGGAGTTATTAGCAAGTGTGCCTTGGCTGCAATAAAAAAGGTAGATGATTCTTCTACAGCCCAGAATCAAACATTTTCAAAAATCATCCAACAGGCGACTGAAAATTATGCAGATTTTGTAAGCGGCCTCCAATTGCCATTAGAGAGACAAATTGATAATGCAGCAGCCCGAGAAGAATTGTTGTTAAAATTAGCCTATGAAAATGCAAATCAGGACTGTCAAAAAATCCTGCAACCCATAGCCAATCGCCCTAATATCACGCTCGCTGACTTCCTTCAAGCATGTCGTATTGTAGGAACCACAAGCCACAAAATGGAAGCTTTAGCAGCAGCCTTGCAAAACAACAACCTGTTTCCTGCTTCTTTTTCCTCTTCGCCTATGCCTCACCCAACCGGAAATTGCTTTAATTCTCACAAAATGGAAGCTTTGCAAAACAACAACCCATTTTCTGCTTCCTCTTCCTTTTCACCAGCACCACGCCCGGCCGGAAATTGCTTTAACTGTGGCAAACCCGGCCATTTTAAATCACAATGTCGAGCCCCCGGGGGGGGCAAACAAGGGGCAATTTGGCCAATCATCAAAACCAAAGACAATCTGCCCAAAGTGCAAGAAGGGATTTCACTGGTCTAATCAGTGCCGTGCTTTTACTCCACAAACAAATTCCTTTCCCCCACAAAACAACCAATGGAGCAATTCGGGAAACTAATTTTGGGGCATTCGGCTAGCCCCTCACAAAAGGTCGAAGAAATAGATGACCAAGTCCTCTCTCATTCCTTTGAAATGGTAGCAGATGAAACTGTCACCTATACTTTGCCTGCTCACGTTTATCATCTTTTCATTTCCCCACGACTCAAGCTTACCTTGCCTCCAGCATTGCCTGTGTTAATTTTTCCAAATCTTGATCTGACATCTCAAGGAGTAATCACAGCTCCTTTCCTGCGTACTTCTTCCTCTTTTTCGGATCTCACTTTAGCTATTATGATTAATTCTCCGATAACTGTCACCAAAGGGGAAGTGGTCGCCACAATGATTGTTTTGGAAACTGCTTCTGACACATTAGCATTGGAGCAAGTTGTTCGTGGCAACCGTCCCATAGCAAAGTTTAAACTCAATGGGCGTTCTTTTTCTGGTCTTTTAGACACTGGAGCAGATGTCTCAGTAATCCAGTCAGCAGAATGGCCCTCCCAGTGGCCCACTGACGCCGCCCCATCCGTCAGAGGAGTAGGCGGAACCCAAACAGCTCGAGTAAGCTCAAACTGGATTGCTGTCACCTCTGATTCCAGTGCTGTGACTTCTTTTGTGAAACCTGTGGTTTTGCCTTTGCACATTAATCTGTGGGGATGAGATTTAATGTCTCAGTTCCAAGCCAAACTTTCTTTGCAATGAATCCTTTCTCTTTTGTCCTGCGTTTAGAATTAAAGCACCAGACACCAGTCTGGGTAGACCAATGGCCACTGCCTATTGAAAAATTAACAGCACTAAAAGCATTGGTTAAAGAACAATTGGAAAAAGGACATATAGAACCATCACTGAGTGCTTATAACACTCCAGTGTTTGTCATAAAAAAGAAATCAGGCAAATGGCGTCTACTTTCTGATCTCAGAGCCATCAATAACATTATTCAACCTATGGGGGCGCTACAGTGCGGGCTCCCAAACCCAAATTTGATTCCTCAAAATTATGACATGATGGTAATTGATTTGAAAGATTGTTTTTTCTCAATTCCTCTACACCAAAAGGACAGACATATTTTTGCATTCACAGTCCCTGAGCTTAACAATGCTCAGCCCACTGCCCGCTATCAATGGAAAGTTTTACCTCAAGGCATGCTTAATAGCCCCACCATGTGTCAGTATTATGTATCCCATGTTTTACAACCATATCGTCTCCAGTTTCCATCTTTTCTCATCTACCACTATATGGACGACATCTTAGTTGCAGCCCCTGGACCAACAGGTACAGTATACAAAACATTGCCTAACCTTCAATTTATTTTACAGCAGGGAGGTTTATGCATAGCACCAGATAAAGTACAAGCAACACCTCCTTTCCAATATTTAGGGCACAAGATGCTGTCATCTCATGCTTCCCCCTCCTCACCTTGTGTCCAACTTCCACCCAAGCCTACACTGCTGCAATTGCAACAATATCTCGGATCCATTAATTGGATCCGGCCCTATTTGGGATTGTCCACTGTCCAATTGTCACCTTTGTTCACAGCCTTAACCAAAGGTGTGCATCCTGTAGATGTCATAGAATTAGAAAAATCACAATTGGACACAATAGATTTGGTAAATCAAGCCCTTCAACATAAATGGGTGGATCGCATGAAGGAAAATCACCCATTTGCAATCTTAATCATGAACACTTTAACACTACCTACAGGTGCAATCACTCAAGTGACACCTTCACTGCTAGTCTTGGAGTGGATCCATCTTTCTCACACACCTAGAGCTACTGTCACTCAAAAACCAGCTTTATTTGCTCAAATAATAATGAAAGGCCGCCAGCGGTCCAAAGCTCTGGCTGGCATTGAACCCTCTATGTTGTATGTTCCATGTTCCCTCTCTACTTGGGAAACCTTGTTTGTCAACAGTGAACAACTCCAGTTCGCACTTGCAGTTCGCACTGTCTTTTGTCATCCACCTCCAGATCCCCGCTTGCAACTTCTCAAAACTTTACCTTTCACTTGGCAATCACCTTTTCAACCTCATCCTATTCCAGATGCCATCACAGTGTTTGCTGATGGCAGTAAAAAATATGGTGCCTGTGCCTGGCAAAAAGAAGGCACTTGGCACTCCAAAATCACTCCACCTCAAACCTCAGCCCAAAGAGCTGAGCTCTATGCGTCTCTTTTGGCCTTTCAGCAATTTCATGATCAACCTTTCAACTTAATATTAGATAGCTTATATGTCTCTCAAATAGTTTCTTCTATCTACCAGGCTTACCTTTCTCCTTCTATAGAATCTTCCTTGCTCTCTCTCTTCTTGGCTTTGCAACATCTAATTGACAAGCCCAAACATCCTTTTCATGTGGCACACATTCGAAGTCATCAACCCTTCCCTGGGACTATCCAAGAAGGGAATGACATTGCTGATTCAGCAGCTGCGGCTGCAACTTCTCAAGCACTTACTCTCTCTACCCCAACCCCTTGGGAAAGTCATTCGTATTTTCACCAGAATAAAAAAGCTCTCATTAAACAATTTGGCATAACTGCAGGGGAGGCAACTGCTATTTTACAGCAATGCCTCACCTGCAGTAAACAGGCACACTCTATTCCCATGGGAGTCAATCCCAGAGGAACAGTGGCCTGTCAACTTTGGCAAATGGATGTTACTCAATATCCATCCTTTGCTCCATGGAAATTTTTGCATGTCTCAGTGGATACCTTCTCAGGCTTCATCATGGCCACCCCTCAAAGGGAAGAAGCCATTAAACATGTAATCAATCATTGTATTCGGACCTTTGCATCGCTGGGATGCCCCAAAGAACTAAAAACAGATAATGGCCCCACCTACACTAGTGCTGCATTTGCAGACTTCTGCAGGCGGTGGAACATTACTCATAAATTTGGAATTCCATACAACAGCCAAGGTCAGGCTCTGGTAGAACGCGCCAACCAGACATTAAAAACAGCCCTTGACCGGTACATCAGACAACAGGGGAAAAATGCCCCTGGTCTCCCAGCAGTGCAAGACATCCTTAATCTTTGTCTTTATACTTTGAATTTTTTAAACTTAACGGGCACCCCACCTACCTCTGCTGCAGAGAGGCATTTTTCTTCTCCCTCCCTTTCTCTTCCCCGCCCACAGGTTTGGTATCGCCAACTCCCTGATCCTACCTGGAAAGGGCCTGTTGATCTCATCACTTGGGGAAGAGGCTACGCAGCAGTCCAACTGCCTGAAAGGGTCTTGTGGGTCCCTGGTCGTTGTGTCTGACCCTATTTTGCACCACCTCCCATCACGCCATCCACAGAAACCCCATCTGAAGCAACAGCCACCAGAGTAGATGTGTGATCACTGCATCTGCCAGTGCGGCTGTCAGTGCTGTTTTTGGTGCAACGTCTGTGCCCTGCAACATTATGCCTGCCCTGGGGTGCAAGATTTTTGTATTGACCACATCGATCCTGATTACATCCCTGAATATGACATCTACTACCCTGAAGAGGGAGTCACAGAACTCTGACTTCTCCTCAGTATCAGCCGTGACTCCCCCAAGGCCTGGGGAGGAACTCCATAGGTGGCTAGACACCCCCCTTCAATCTACCAGAGGGGTGCAACACCGTATCCGGGCTCGGATCAAACGAGCTGCCCCCCCAGTTGAAGGAAACTGCTCACCATGTCTTAAAGTCACCAAAGAAGACACCAAAATTACCAGAACCTTGGTTTATTTTTCATCCTATAATTGCTGTAAACAGCTCACCTCAAAATGCACACTTAATGGGACTTCCTACTCCATTTGCATGGACAAAAATGAAACAATATGCTATAACCCAAAAGCTCCTACCTATCGCTATACCTTAAAGATCTCTGCAGGTGAAACCTTGCTGCCCATGGTGAACCATGATTTTTACAACCCAGACGCCTCTCAATCAGTCATCTTTGATGCCTGCAAAGCAATGGATCAAGGCTCGAGAGAATGCGGTTCTCTCGCTTGGCGGCGCACTTATTCTCACAACGAGAAGTACCTATGTCCTAGACATCCAAATCAACATAATCCTTGTGGCAAAGACTATTACTGCTCTGATTGGAAATGTGTCACCGTCCAATCTAGGGGTTTTACTGTCCGCCCAGACACCATTCCAAAAAATCCACAGCATTGAAGGGTATATATTACCTGCCTTCGCCCAAACGCTACTTGCTTCCAACATGATTGTAACTTGGTCAATTTTACTTTCCCTCAACCCCGCAATTGGCTCAAAACCCAAACTTGGAAGGGAAAAGATGACTGGTATGGCTTCGGTATTGATGGTACAGGAGCGGATCCTATGATCTCCTTAAAAATCCAAATTATTGCTCATGCCATCAACCCTACCACTCAATCCCTTTTTCATTCATATTATCAAGAAATACAACAACTGCAACATTTTGAGATCCCTCCTAAAGCCCGCAATCTTTTCCTCACTCTCGCTGAGACTATTGCTAAACAACTCATGGTCAAATCTTGTTTTGTTTGTGGAGGAACCAATATGGGCGAACGATGGCCTTGGGAGGCTCAGGAACTTATTTATTCCTACGTACATGAACATCAGAACAATTATACCTATCATCAAACCGGAGATGAAACTTGGGCCATCACAACTAACCTTGTGGGAAAAGTCTGTTATTCCCGGAAACAGACCACTAATCATTCTGTAAATGTTGGTTCCTTGCGATGTTTGGGGGCATGGGAGAATGGGACTTGGTGGTCAGGAGAAAACCAAACTGCTCCAAAGAAAATGTTAGAACAGATAAATAACCTAACCTTTTTATCTTCCCCAGAAGATGACCTCCCTTGGTACTCCCCCGATGGTTTGTATTGGGTGTGTGGCCAGCTAGCCTACAATCGATTACCCCAAAACTGGTATGGTTCATGTGTATTAGCCACCATTCAGCCCAGTTTCTTTCTTTTACCCTTACGCCAAAGGCAACATCTGGGGGTCCCGGTCTATGATTCGGCTGACAGGACTCGCAAAAAACACGACCTTGATACAAAAACTATTCATAAAACACATGAACAAACCATTAGTGGAACCAGATGGGACCCTGAAACCATTGTCCGGTACTACGGTCCAGCCACCTGGGCTGAGGATGGTATGTATGGCTATCGCACCCCAGTGTATATGCTGAATCGTATAATCCGGCTTCAAGCTGTCCTAGAAATTATAACCAATGAAACTGTACTTGCCATGAAACATTTAGCTTCCCAAAGTGTCAAATCCAGAACCTATATCATGCAAAACCGCCTAGCTTTAGATTATTTGTTAGCCAAAGAAGGGGGGGTATGTGGGAAATTTAATTTGTCAAATTGTTGTATTGAAATAGATGACTCAGGCAATGTGATCGCTGAAGTCAGTGAAAAAATGGTCCGTCTAGCCCATGTCCCTGTCCAAACATGGAAGGGATTTGACATGCACTCTCTTTTTGGGTCATGGTTTCCAAAATTGCCAGGCCTGCAAGCCATTGTTGCGCATATTGGTATGATCACTTTAGGATGCTTAATTTTACCTTGTGTATTACCTATTTTTATTCGCACCATATCAAATAGCTTGTCACTGTTAGCAGAAAAACGTGCAACAGCTCAGGTAATGTTCCTATGGGAACGGTATGGATACATCCCTCTCCCCACGGATGGCCTAGAGTCCATAGAAGACACACATCCTCAATTTTGCTCAGACAGCAAAGCAGAGACCCTTGTCCCACAGTCGCTGTTGCCTATGGATGAGCAGGAGGAAGAACAATATGGGCCTGAGGGGAGGGAGGACATGCCGGTCGCCCAAGAAGAAGAGTCGACCATCTTTTAAACAAATAAAAAAGGAGGAGATGTTGGGATATGGAGGCCAGGTAGCTGTAGCATGGTTAGGCCCATGGTCACCATGTGAACCAGGAACCTAGGCAATGAAAGAAGCATTAAGGTTCATATGCTGTTTGCACGTGAGTAACTAGAGATGCATGAAAGCAAGTAGGGAAAAAGCACAACAACAGGCTGTGCGTAGAAAAACAACATAACCCAATATAAGCAACCCCACCCTATGCAGCAAATTATAGCCAATAATAGAGCATAGAGCTATGTGACAAAATGTAACCAATTGCATAATAGCACGCACTTATTTTCCTACACATGTAACTGTATGTAACCAATTATATAATAACATGTACTAACTTCCTACACATGTAACCAATTATGTATTGACACCTGCTCACTTCCTCATATATGTTGCCAAATAAAGGAGAAGCTCAGAACACGCCCTGGGCTCACTCACCTCGAGGAAAACCTGTGTGTTGTCTTCTCTTGCTTGCCAAGACTCATGAGTGGTCCACCCTAATGTGGCAAGGCAAAAACGCCGCAAGTAAGATAGGTGATGAAGAACCCGATAGTCACTCAGACTGAGCTCCAGAGATCCTGTGTGGAGATCGGACAGAGTTCCAGAAGGACAATCATCACTGCAGCCCTCAACCAATCTGGGCATTATGGCAGACTGGATAGACTGAAGCCTCTTCTCAATGCAAAACACATGAAAGCCTGCTTAGGGTTTGCAAAAAAGCACCTGAAGGACTCAGACTGTGAGGAACAAGATTCTCTTGATTTGATGAAACCAAGATTGAACTGTTTGGCCTCAAATCTTTTTATTTATTTACAATAACAACGAAGAAGAAAAATAACAGCTCTCAAAAGAAACCAGCATGGCTGCATAAAGAACTCTCTGATAAATTGAAAGACAAAAGGACAAGTATAAAAAGTGGAAAGAGGGCCACATAACTAAGTCAGAATATCAACAAATAGCTCGAGCCTGCAAAGATGAGATTCAAAATGAACTAAGGCTTGCAACAAAAGTCAAAAATAATAACAACAAAAAAGCTTCTTTCAATATGTAAAAAACAAGAAAAAGGTTAAGAAAATGATTGGTCCGTTAGTAGGAGAAAGTGGCAAGAAGGTGACAAACAAAAGGGAAAAAGCAGAACTATTTAACTCATTTTTTGTATCCGTCTTTACACAAAGAGAAAAAACAGTCCAATCTATCAAAAACAGTACCGTAAAAAGCAGATTAGAAACACAAGTTAAAATAAGTAAGAAAATGGTAAGAGAGGACCTGTCCACCCTAGACGAGTTCAAATAACCAGGACCAGATGGATTACACCCCAAGGTTCTGAAGGAACTGGCAGATGTGATCTCAGAACCACTGAACTATATCTCTCAAAGATCCTGGAGCGCTGGGGAACTACCAGAGGATTGGAAAAGAGCTGATGTTGTTCCCATCTTCAAAAAAGGGGAAAAAATGGATCCAGGAAACTACAGAGCTATCAGCCTGACCTCAATACCTGGGGAGATTCTGGAAAAGATAATCAAGGAACAAATAAGCGAACACCTAGAGGCAAACAAAGTCATAACCAAAAGCCAACATAGGTTCGTCAAAAACAGATCATGCCAGACAAATCTTATTGCATTCTTTAACCATGCAACAAAATTAGAGGAATGCTGTAGATATAATTTACGTGGGCTTCAGTAAAGCATTTGATAAAATAGACCACAATCTACTACTTGATAAGATAGAAAAACGTGGGTTAGACAGCATCACCACCAGATGGATCCGTAGCTGGCTGTACTCAGCGTGTGGTCCTCAATGGAACTGCATCTACATGGAGGGAAGTGGGGTGCCCAAGGACTCTGTTCTGGGCCCAGTGTTCTTCAACATCTTCATCAATGATTTGGATGAGGGGATAGATGGGGAACTCATCAAATTTGCAGACGACACCAAGCTGGCAGGAATAGCCAACACTCCAGAAGATAGGCTTAAGATAGGCTTAAGAATTTTGACAGACTTGGGCACTATCTAACAAAATGAAATTCAATGGTGAAAAAAGTAAGGTTCTACATTTAGGCAAGAAAAACCAAATGTATAGGTGATACTTTGCTCAATAGTAGTAACTGTGAGAGGGATCTCAGAGTCCTAGTGGACAATCACTTAAATATGAGCCAGCAGTGTGCTGCAGCTGCCAAAAAAGCCAACACAGTGCTAGGCTGCATTAACAGAGAGATAGAATCAAGTTCATGTGAAGTGTTAATAGCACACTTGGAATTCCACACTTGGAATACTGCATCCGGTTTTGGTCATCACAATGTAAAAAGATGTTGAGACTCTAAAAAGAGTACAGAGAAGAGCAACAAAGATGATTAGGGGACTGGAGGCTAAAACATATAAAGAACAGTTGCTGGAATTGGGTATGTCTAGTTTAATGAAAAGAAGGACTAGACTAGAGGCAACATGATAGCAGTGTTCCAATATCTTAGGGGTTGCCACAAAGAAGAGGGAGTCAAGCTATTCTCCAAAGCACCTGAAGGCAGGACAAGAAGCAATGGATGGAAACTAATCAAAGAGAGAAGCAACCTAGAACTAAGGAGAAATTTCCTGACAGAACAATTAATCAGTGGAACAACCTGCTGTCAACGCTGTAAACATTGGATGTTCCTGCTCTGACAACTGATGAAAATGCAGCCATTTTCTCTTTTCCTTTAACATGCTTTTTCTGGTATTTAGAAATCAAGTGCAGGGGTTGGGGGTTGGGATGAAAGCTCAAGCTCAGCTAGCCATAATATTAACTCTGCTTTGTGGGAACCCAAGGACGAGCTGATAATGTTTTGATGGGCTGAGCAGCTGGGGAGAAGGTCTGCATTTTAGGCTAATTGGAGAATGTGATTTATGACAGCTTATTGGGAGTGGGAATTGCACTTTGTTACTTTGTATCTGGGGGAAGGGAATTTAGTTTTTGGATTCAACTATGTAGTACCGATACTTTGTTTCCTGAATAAAATGTTCTTTGAGAAAGAATTTTGCCTTGAAGTTCTTTTAATGGGTTTCATCTATCGGAACCATGACACCTGCCTCCAGAAGTTGTGAATGCTCCAACATTGAAAATTTTTCAGAAGAGACTGGACAACCATTTGTCTGAAAGGAAAAAAAACAGACCCAGGAAACTACAGACCAATCAGTTTAACATCAATACCTAGGAAGATCCTACAAAAGATAATGAAAAAACAGATCTGTGAACAACTAGAAGCAAACAAAGTCATAGCCAGTAGCAAGCACAGGTTTGTTAAAAACAGATCATGCCAAAACAATCTTATTTCATTATTTGATAAAGCGATTAAACTAGTAGACCAGCAAAATGCTGTGGACATAGTATACTTAGATTTCAGTAAGGCATTTGATAAAGTAGACCAAAACCTACTCCTTGGTAAACTAGAAAAAGGTGGAATAGACAACATCACCACCAGATCTGTAGCTGGCTGACAAACCATACTCAACGAGTAGTCCTCAATGGCACTACATCCACATGAAGAAAAGTAAGCAGTGGGGTACCACAAGGTTCTGTCTTAGGCCCAGTACTCTTCAATATCTTCATAAATACCTTAGATGAGGGAATTGAAGGGGAACTCATCAAATTTGCAGATGACACCAAACTGTCAGGAATAGCCAACACCCCAGAAGACAAACTCAGGATCCAAAAGATCTTGACCAACTCGAACAATGGGCCCTATCCAACAAAATGAGTTTTAATGTGGAGAAAAGCAAAGTTTTACATTTAGGTAGGAAAAATCAAAGGTATAAGTACAGGTTAGGCGAGACCTGGCTTAAAACAGTAACTGTGAAAGCGACCTTGAAGTCCTAGTAGACGACCACTTGACTATAAGCCAGCAATGTGCAGCAGGAAAAAGCTAATACAATCATGGGTTGTATAAACAGAGGCATAGAATCAAGATCATGCAAAGTAGTACCACTTTATAAAACCCTAGTAAGACCTCACCTGGAATATTGTAGCCAATTTTGGTCACCATATCACAAAAAAGATGTTGAGAGTTTGGAAAAAATTCAGAGAAGAGCAACTAAGATGATCAAACGCCTGGAGACCAAAACATATGAAGACCGGCTGCAAGACTTGGGTTTGGCTAGTCTAAAGAAAAGTAGGGGAGACATGATAGCAGTATTCCAGCATCTGAGGGACTGCCACATGGAATAGGGGGTCACTTTGTTCACCAGAGCACCAGAGGGAAGGACGAGAAACAATGGATGGAGACTAATCAATGAGAAAAGCAACCTGGAATTAAGGAGAAACTTCCTGACAGTGAGTACAATAAACCAGTGGAACAGCTTGCCTCCAGAAATCGTGGGCACTCCATCACTGGAGATTTTTAAGAAGAGACAAGACAATCACCTATCTGAGATGGGATAGGTTCTCCTGCTTGAGCAAGGGGCTGGACTAGAAGACCTCCAAGGTCCCTTCCAGCTTCTATTCTATTCTATTCTATTCTATTCTATTCTATTCTATAGCTTTATCTGATTTCATTTTTTAATAGCTTCTGATATTTCAAAAGTAGATACTTCATCATTCATAAATTGTCTCTGGGTTTGTGAAAGTTTAGGTAAATATTGTCTTAATAGGTATTCATCTATTTTAGACATATTCAACTCCTGCTCTTTATAAAAATTGGAGTAAAAATTATGAAATATTTTTTATTTTTTTTATTTATTTTTTTATAATTTTTATTATTTAAACCGACAAACAAAACAAAACAAAACATAATACACATATATACACAATATATATTTTAACATCAACTTCGTAACAGTAATCTTCTATTATTTACATTTCCCCCCTTATTCTTCTTTAGAGTATTTATTCTTATTGCCCCATTATTTCTTATTTGCATTTTTCTTCCTTCATACATTATTATATACACATTTTCCACGTTTAACCTTTCCACATTTATTCTCTCTTATTTCTACTCTCTAGCCAGTCATACCACTTGCTCCATATTAAATAATATTCTGTGTCTTCTTTTTCTTTTATCTCTTTTGTTAATTTGTCCATCTCAGCACA
>NW_015388966.1:105101-109311 GCF_001527695.2 Protobothrops mucrosquamatus
TTTTGTTTTCAAATTTCCCTGATCATTTACTAATTCCTTATATCTAATTATCTTATTTATATCCAGTAGGTTTGGGTGTTTCAGAGCTTCTGTTGGACATAACCACATTGGAATTCTTATATAATGTTTTTGTTTTATTTTCTCCCAAGTCTGTAGCAATGCGTTCCTAACTATGTGTCTTTGAAAGTATTTGTGTATTGTGTATTTGTATTTGAAATATTTTTTAATAAGATCATGCTCTGTTATTACATTGTTACCTTCACACATTTTCTCAATCATTCTATTTTCATTTTCCTTTCTTAATTTGTATGCCAGCCATCTTGTTGTTTTTTTTGCCAACTCAAAATTTCTTTGCTTTACATAGTTCAAGTTTGTTTTTATTTATTGAACTGTTAACCTGGACAGTTGTTGATGTAGCAATTTAATTTGGTGTAAAATTTTAGAATTTCTTTCTGTCTGGTTTTGTCTAATATCTTTTGTGTCTTTTCTTGGGATTTTTTTCTTTTCTAGTTGATTATATTTTATAAAATAACCTCTCATAACTGCTTTACTAGCATCCCAGACAGATTAAATTTATCCCTTTACCTAGATTATCAAAATATTCATTTAATTTCTTTTTACAATCCTTTACAATCATCTCCTTTTATAGAATAGATTCTTTTAGTCTCCATCTATAACTCAAACACTTTTCTAAGTACCAGGAGAACTGGATTATGATCAGAAAAAGATTTAGGTAAAATGTCAACTTTTAGAATTTTATTTGCAAAATAAAATTCATGTCAATTCTTGAAAAGGATTGTTGGGGCTGCCTCTACTCAAATCCTAGAAAAGAAAAACCCTTCACTCCATAGATTTAGAGAAAATGTACTTTTACTAGGAAAGAAGTGACTGCAGTTTAATTCAGGCAAGATCTGAGGCAAAACCATGCGAAGCATTCAAATTGAAACAAACCCTAGAGTCCATCCCCTTTGTAACTAGGCAACCAGAGTTCATTCTGAAGTCAGAAGACATTTTGGCAAAGTCTTTGATTCAGGTGCATCATCTCTGGCTGTTGCATACCAAAGCCTGAAGAAATTACCTTGGAGAGATAATCAAAATCCACACTGGCTGTTTGCAAAGTCTCCCTCCCTCTGTCCATGGCAGCTGATAGCAAGCAAGCAAAGATGGAGGCTGACATCCATCTCCCCCCCCCAAGGGTTTATGCCCCGACAAGAAAAACAAAAAGTACACAGGCAGAACAAAACAATGCAAAACTACAGAAGAACATTGATTCATTCATGGCTTGTCAGGGTATTTTCTGTGAAAGATTTGGAAGAGTTTAGGAGTTTGGACATGCTTAGCATCCAATCATTTGGACTGTGCCAAACAAAAATGTTTCTGTGCCACTAGGTATTGGACCCTCCCTCTATGTTTCCTTGAATCCAGAATTTCTTTAATTTCAAAGTGCTGCTCTCCTTCAATTAAAATGGGCATAGGAGGAGTGTCAGGTGCGGAGTGGTGACACATTTTCAGGGTTTCAATAAACTACAGTGAAATACAAGGTGAATATGTTTAAGATTCTTAGGCAACTCCAGTTATACAGTGACTGGGTTAATTACTTTATTAATGGAGAATGGGCCCACATATTTAGGACCCAGTTTCTTCAACTGTTGGAGGACTGTAAGTACTTCATAGAGAGGTAAACTCTATCACTACTTTAAAATCTTTTGGCTTCACCCATTTCTTATCAGCTTGTTTCTTATGTGCCTGATGTGCCTCCTCCAGTGCCTTACGGGCTACTGGCCAAATGTTCTGCAGTTGCATTATCCATTTTGCTAATGAGAGCCTTTGAGGCTTCTCTTGAGGCAGCTCTGGCATAACTACAAAGTCCTGACCAGAGACCACCTTAAAGGGGGTGAACTCTGTGTTACTATGCACAGAATTGTTATATGCTACTTCTTCAAAAGGCAAAAGGTCATCCCAATTGTCCTATTGGTAATTAACGTAACACCTGAGGTACTGTTCCAGGATGGAGTTGGCTCTCTCATATGCCCTGTTAGTTTGGGGGTGATGGGAGGAGCTTAAACCCTGGGCAGTTCCCAACAGTTTCAAAAATTCCCACTAAAACTGTGATATAAACTGCACTCTATCTGAAATAATGCACTCAGGAGCCCCATGCAACCTATACACGTGTTGTACAAAATGTTTAGCTAGCATGTTTGCGGAGGAAATCTTGGGGCAAGGGACAAAGTGTATTTGCTTCAAAAAAAGATTAGTAACAAACCCAAATAACAGTATTCCCCCCACAGGCAATTCCACAATAAATTCCATAGATATCTCTTTCCATGGTGCCTGGGGACTGGCCACAAAATCCTGTAGGCTTCCCCAATGGTCTCTATGCTACTGTACAAACTAGACAACTGGCCACATATCTTTCAATGTCTTTTTTCAAAGAGGGACACCAAAACTGCCTCTTAATCAGAGTTTTTACAAATCCAAATGTCCTGCCAACTTAGAGTCATGAGCACATTTTAAAATGGTATTCCTCAAGCTTGAGGGCATGTATTTGTTTCCAACCCAAGCCAATCCATTGCACACGATGCAGTCATTCTTATGGGTAGCCAGCCATTTGTCAAGCTTAAGTGCTTCTTTAAGCTTCTCACACAGTTCATTCGGAATGCCATGTTCCCTCTTTGCTTGAGTCCTAGTGGTTACTGGGGTTGCTAGCTGCTTTCAGGGAATGATTGGTCAGACCACCTCAGCCTTAACACTATTGTATTGGAGCAACCTGGACAGAGCGTCTGTCATAAAGTCCCCCCCCCAGAATATAGCACAGATTAAAATTGAATCAATTAAAGTATTGAGCCCAATGAACTTGTTTAGGGCAGGGCTTTTCAACCAGTGGTATGCGTACCACTAGTGGTATGTTGACACCTGGCAGGTGGTACGTGTACAATGGGTCGAACAGCACTGTAAAAAAAAGTGTAAAAAAAAGTGTAAAAGTGGATGAGGTAAAGCGGAGCAGCGCTGCACAGGCTTGTGGGAAAGTCAGCTGGAACTGCATGAGGTGTTGCCTGGGTCATATTGAGAGCCCAGGATCAAAGCGCGCAGCTTCAGCTGATTGGCGGAGGCCTTGGGGGTGGCAGGCACCTTCACACAGTCTTTGGGTGGAGATTCAGCTGGAGCTGCGTGATGCATTTCCTGAGTCCTGCTGAGAGCCCAGGATTGGTGCACGCAGCTCCAGCTGATTGGGAGTGTCAGGCAGCCTCACGCAGTCTTCAGGCAGAGATTCAGCTGGAGCTGTGCGAGGCATTGCCTGCCTGCCTGGGTCCTGAGGAGAGCCCAGGATCAGTGCGCGCAGCTCCAGCTGATTGGGCGTGGCAGGCAGCCTCACGCAGTCTTCAGGCAGAGATTCAGCTGGAACTGTGCGAGGCGTTGCCTGGGTCTTGCTGAGTGGGAGAGAAGAGAGGATATGAAGGGGGGAGAGAAAAGAGGATATAAAGGGGAGTGAGGACTACCTGTATTTTATCACTTTTTTCCATTCTTTTTGTCATCAAGTATTTGACACTTTGCTAGGCGACTGGTGGTACTTCAATATTGCCATATTCTAAAAGTGGTACAATCGGTGAAAAGGTTGAAAAGCCCTGGTTTAGAGGATAAGCTGCATGGGGTTTTCAGAGCATCCAGATTCTTATGGTCAGTCCATACTTTGAATGGGATTTTTGCCCCTTCTAGGAAGTGCCTCCAAGCAAGCAGAGCAGTGGTGGGATTCAGCCAGTTTGCACCAGTTTGGCAGAACCGGTAGCTAATTTTATGTTGCCCAGCCCCAGAATGGACTTCCGGAAGCGGCATCCACACAGAGAACCGGTTGTTCACATATTTGAATCCCACCACTGAAGCAGAGCCCACCTCACTGCATACACATATTCTCTCAAATATATCTGATGGCAAAGAAAAAGATTTTAAAAAAGGAAATATAGAGCTGTTAAGGGAAATGTCACAACTTGAGAGACAGGAAATGAAAAGAGAAATGGAGGGAGAAAGGAACTGGGAGTTGTTTAAGGAATATAAATGGGCGGAATTCCCCCCCAAAATGCCCTATCTAAATTGTTTTCCTCGTGCCAAGCACTTTTTACAAAAATAGAAAGAAAATTCCTGGGTGATCTAATCACCCTGGCTTGGAAAGCGACTTGGCAAAGAAAGAAAGTGAGAATCAGATTTAAAAAACAGA
>NW_015388966.1:109341-123792 GCF_001527695.2 Protobothrops mucrosquamatus
TGGGCGGAATTCCCCCCCAAAATGCCCTATCTAAATTGTTTTCCTCGTGCCAAGCACTTTTTACAAAAATAGAAAGAAAATTCCTGGGTGATCTAATCACCCTGGCTTGGAAAGCGACTTGGCAAAGAAAGAAAGTGAGAATCAGATTTAAAAAACAGAAAATTTGACCTTTTAGAGGGGGCATTATATGTTTAAATACTTTTTTGAATAAGGTTAAAAGAACGGAAGATTTTTAGATATAATTAGACTTTTATAATAAAAGATATGATTTAAGATTAAGATAGCATTTTTTTCTTTTTTGATAGGGGAAATATGAAGATGAGGATTAATTTGAATAAAACTTTCAGCTATATAAATATAATTAATATTGAGAAAATCATAACTGATAAAGATATTTCAAATATTGATGGGAAATCAAACTTTAACAAAAGCACGAAAAACAGGATATTGATTGATGAATTGACATTATTGATTTATGAAGATATTATTGTTATGTGTATGATATTAGTAAAATATGATGAAGATGCTTGTATCTAACTTTGTATACAATAACAGTATCAAAAATTGTAATGGTGTAATGAAGGGAAAATGGAAAAAACATGGAGAAGACAGGAGGATCAAGGAAAAAATACTGTGTAGCATTGAACAGATTTATATTGAAAAAGTTACTGTTAAATATTTGAACCCAGACAACATGTTGTTTACTAAGCACTAAAGACTGTAATTTTTAAAAATTAATAATTTTTTAATATAAAAAAGTTAAAAAGTCTGTGCCTCTTTGTTTAGCAAACAACTGGACCAATCAGATGCAAGTAAAATCAGAACTATTTCTCCCTCGCCTCACAGCGGAATCAAAACACCATTTAAAAGATCATTTATTTTAGGAATAAAAGAGTTCAGCAAAGAAGTTCAGCAGAGCTGGTGAAAGATAATGATAAAATACTCTAAAAAGTTTAAATTCAAAAGTTTTTAAGATAGTTTCCACAATGATTTCTGGCTTCTTTATTCTGGCCTCTCTTGGCAGGTGTCTTGCTGCAGCAGTCCATGGCTTGATGTCCCTCTTTACCACATTTGTAGCAGGTGGTGCTGCGAGGCGGGGCAGATGAACCTCATGCAGTCTCCCCTCGCTTCTCTGCCTGCTGCTTGAAGCTTCGTCTCACCGGGCAGTGTAGGTGCTTGCGTTGATCAATTTCCACTTCCTCAGCTAGCAGGCAACAGTCATACAGCTGCCCCGGGGCTCCATGGGCCATGCACACATTATACAGCTCTTTGTTGAGTCCATCCTGGAAACAGCTTACCAGGATGTCCTCTGGCCAGCCTAGATGACTGGCCAGCTCTCTGAACTCCTCAGTATAGTCAGTGACTGATCTTCTTCCTTGCTTCACTGTCTTTATCCACTCCAGGGCTTTCTTATCGGCCAGTTGATCTTCAAAATGCCTGTGGAAGTCTGGCTTCTTTCAGGTCCCTGGAAATGCTTTCATCGGCTTTCAAGCAGAGGAGATCTTCAGACCATTTCTCTGCCTGGAGCTCCTCCATGTAGGAATCAGTTGCGACTCCCCCAGTAGGGCAACAGCTTCTCCGGGTTGAGTACTATGCAGATCTCACCTTATGTAAGGACCCACCTCAGCTAACCACCCAAGAAAGCAGAACTCTTGAAACAGGCATTGTCTCAAAAGGATACTTTTATTAGAGGCTAGTGACAGTAGGGAAGTCAAGGCAAGATCTGGGGGAAATCCTGCACAAATGGTATAGTTAAACCAGCAATATTCCTCCTCTGACCAAAGTCATAATGTCCATTTGTAAATCTGGCCAATCCACAGGTGGTACGATGTGCAGTGACTGGCACAGTTGGCGGGCATCTCAAGGTCTTCTCCAGTTTCGTTTTGCTGTAACCGTTTCCCTGATAAGGGAGACACATTCATCTCTCAAGAGGATAGAGACAGGAGAGGAAAAGTAGAAAGCAAAAGATATCTCAAGCGAAAGTAAGCTTCCCCTCCTCCTAACAGAATGGCAGGCCCCAAAAGTATAATATATATGCAGGGGAAAACACTAAGGGTTTGGGGGACCTGACATGAAGTGTTATTACTGCTTTCTAAGGCCTTGGTAAGACCACATTTGGAATACAGCATTCAGTTTTGGGCACCATAATGTTCTGTCCCAGCCTACGTCTGTCCTTTTTTTTAATTGAAAATTTTATAAAAGTTTTACAATATAATTCCCCCCTCCCCAAAACCCACTCTTTCCCTCACCCCTCCCTCCCCCCCAACTTCCCAGAGCCAATCACAGGGTTAACAATACAGTAACCATACTCTATCTAACATTAATCAACTATTAAATTAACAAATCTGTAACATCCTTTAACTCTCTTTTAAACAAATATACTAATATTAAACACAATAATTATAACATCATATTAATAATTATAAGTAAAAATAAGTGACCTATTATAACATATAAACTACATTAATACACTAAAATTTACTCAAAAACCAAGTGAATTTTTTTAGTACCATATTTACTCTCAATATAATCTATCCATCTTCTCCAAACCGAAATATATCTTTCTTGTGAATAATCCTTCACATAAGCAGAAATCCTGGCCATTTCTGCTAAATTTGAGACTTTAAGTGACCATTCTTCTATAGTGGGCAAACATTCCGTTTTCCAACATTGAGCTACTAATAGTCTTGCAGCAGTTATCAAATTCAACATCAAATCAATTTCTTTTTTATCCAAATCTTCCATAATACCCAGCAAAAATATCTGTGGCTTAAACTTTATCTTTTTCTTAAAAATATTTTGAATGTTCCACCATATCTTAATCCAAAATGCCTTTACTGCCCTGCATGTCCACTACATATGAAAATAGGTTGCATCTAAGTTTCCACATCTCCAACACTTAGGTTGTAAATTAGGATACATGCAGGACAATTTTTGAGGATCCAAATGCCACCTA
Source organism: Protobothrops mucrosquamatus (assembly GCF_001527695.2). NCBI lineage: Eukaryota > Metazoa > Chordata > Lepidosauria > Squamata > Viperidae > Protobothrops > Protobothrops mucrosquamatus. The sequence goes on from NW_015388966.1 coordinate 112,298, forward strand.
TAAAACATTTTATAAAAATTTTCCCTTAAATTTTGAGCTTGAGTAAATTTTACATTTCTAATCCAAATTGTCTCTCCCATGTTTCCAGTAAAAAAATACTATTAAACAATTCCTTTAATAGTTCTATCATTTCTTCAGATAACATCTTGTAATAAATTGCTGTTAATCCATCTGTACCTGGTGCCTTACCAACCTTTAATTGCTTAAGTGCCCCCTTAATCTCCTCAGATGTAATTAAACAATTCATTTTTTCCCTTCGATTATCTGACAATCTAGGAAAATGTGCCTGCTGTAAATAATTATCTATTTCTTCAAATTGTATTTTTTCAGAAGCATATAACTTAGAATAAAAATCCAAAAAACTCTTTTTAACCAAGTTTTGTTGAGATGTCATTTTACCGTTATATTCTATTTTCTCTATGATTCTTGACTTCTGCTTCTTTCGTAAATGGTAGGCCAACCACCTTCCAGGTTTATTTGCATTACAAAATGTATTATATTTCATATACCTTAAACTAGTTGCGGTCTGATCTGCTATTAACATATTAAATTGTTCCCTAAGCACAGTTATAGATACTTTCAAATTATTATCCAGTGGATTTAAAATAAAAGCCTGTTCTTTTAATTTAATCTCCTCCTCTAACTCTTTTCGTTTTTGTGTTTGTTTACACCTATAAACACTATTCATATAGATCAGAATACCTCTCATATATGCTTTACTAGCATCCCAGACCATTGAAATCAAAGTGTCTGTAAGGACCTACCCCACTTTGCATCTTAAGAAGACAGAACTCCTGGAATATTTCTTCCAACAGGCATCTTTATTAAGAGAAAGCTGGATATAGGCGTTCTAAACAGGACTTGGGGTGAAAACTTTCCAACTCAAGATTTTAAAGGGGTCCCCCCTTTAGCCACCCCCATCCCCCCTTCTCCCAGAGACAGTCTCAGGCATTTCATCCCCACCCCTTTCCTCACTACCGAGAGGAAACTTCAGGAAGGATCACATGAAAGCTAATGACCCCCATTGTTATTGTTAGTCCATTTGGTGATATCCACATCCAGTCTCTTTGAAGTAGGCTGAAGGAAGTGAGAGCCATAAAGCCCCTTTGTTCACCCCCTTCCCTTCATCTTATGACAGAATCCAGAGCAGGCAGAAATGCGGGGTTTCATAATTGATAACTACAGATGGAATATATTTGGATTCTGACAGTGTCTTTATGCATATTCAACAAAAAAAATTCTTTCAATTGATCTCTACACTTCTGCAAATTTGTATCATATCTGAATAAATTTTCATTCAGTCTCCAAGTCCTTCTCTTCCCCTCTTCAGCAAATAATTCCATCCATACAGGACTATGATCCGACAATGTCCTAGGAAAGATCTTAATATTCTTCACCCTAGAAAAGAAATCATTAGTAATTAAAAAAAATCAATTCTCGAGTGCGATTGATGCCTATCCGAAAAAAAAGTATAATCTCTTTCTTCCATATTTCGTTCTCACCAAATGTCTTTTAATTCCAGTTCATCCTTCAGGTCAAAAAAAGTTTTAGGCAATGTTGAATTAAAAGCTTTACAAGAACCTTTCTTATCTCTTCTTGAATCCAAAACACCATTCCAATCTCCCATCATGATAACTGATTTGTAATCCATTTGATTTAATTTCCGATGCATCAATTTGTAAAACTGTTTCTGCTGTTGATTTGGAGCATATAATCCAATAATAAGACATTTCTTCCCATTCAATAATATTTCAATAAAAACATATCTTCCTTCTGGATCAGAGTCAATCAGTTTAGGCAAAAACTCCTTCCTAACATAAATAACTACCCTGCCTCTTTTCTGAGGCGCAGGTGCCATAAAATGTATTCCCAACCGTGAGTTAATCAAATATTTTTGATCCTTTGCTGTAATGTGAGTTTCTTGCAAACAAACAACATCATTTTTATGTTGCTTCAAATAGTAAAATATCTTTTTTCTTTTCTGTGGAGAATTCAAACCATTAACATTCCAAGTCAAGAACCTTGCCATCTTTAATGGCAGCAAGCCTCTGGAACGCTCCTTGCAAATCAGCTGTTACTGATCTCTTCGGCCTCGCTCCTCCCACTGACTCTGAGATTACTTGCTGTACTGTAGGTACCACATCCACTTTTTGTTGCTCTCTTTCTTTGCATCTATGAGCTGCGTGGGTCATTCTTTGTGATTTTGGGTCATCTTTAATTTCCATAAATTGTTGCTTAGCTTGATCTTGGTCTTGTAGATTAGTAATACTTGATGATGATATAGCTCCTTCAGCCATTTTATCTTCAAAGATTCTTTCCTTCCTGGTGCCTTGTGGAGACGATGGTGAACCTGCTTTCAAAATTGAAATATAAAAATCCTTTGCCTTTGCAATCGTGTTGAGCCGATATCGTGTTCCCATGTAGTTGACCATTATACCCACAGGTATATCCCATCTAAATTGAATTTGTCGCTTTTTCAACTCTTCAGCCAGGAAAGCGAAATCCTTCCTTCTTCTAAGTATTTTGGGTGGTATTTCCTTTAAAATTATAACGTCTTGTCCTGAAATTTGAAATTTCTGCTTATAAAAAGCTTGAATAATTTCATTACGGATTGATTTTCTTGAAAAGTAGATAACAACATCTCTTGGAAGGTTTTACTGTCTTGCAACCCATGAATTAACTCTAAAATTTTTTCCCATTTCTCTCATAATTTCTTCAGGTTGGCAGGACAAAACCAAGGCCAAATCTGCTGCAATCTCCTCCTCCAATTTTTCTTGAACATTCTCTTTCAATCCTCTTATTCTCAAAGCATATTCCATTTCTCTATACTGTGACATAATGACCTCATTTTGAGTTAAATCCATGTTCTTCTCCACTTTTCCCAATCTAAATTCCAAAGTTTCAACATGTTCCTCCACTTCATCCACCCATTCATCAATACGTTCTACATGAACAGCCAAGCCTTGCAATGCAAATAATATGTCATCTCTAATCTCTGCATTTTTCTCTTCAAGTTTCTTTTCAAACAGCTCCTCCATCTCCATTCTAATCTGTTTTGCATTGTCCTTCAAAGCATCCTGTATATCTCTCAATGTAAGTGCTGGAATTGGGGGAGAAGGCAGAGGAGTGGGTTTTGGCTGCTGTGATGTTTGAACAGCTGGGGAGGAGCTCGTGCTTTTCTGAGGAACAAAAGTTCCCACACGTTTTGAGGCCATTTTACTTTCTCTTTTTCTCTTATAATTTTATTTATATAATATAAAGTCTTGTAAAAGCATCCAGCAAAAGCACAAGCAGAAAGCTTGCCCAACCAGCAAGCAACAAAATAGCCAGGTCTATTACAGTAGAAAGTCCAGCAGAAAGTAAAAGTCTCCAAAAAGTAAAAGTCTCTATCAAAGAACAAAACGCCCTTCCGCAGCCATATTCCTTCCTCTTCAAATTAAAATAACAAGTGAAGAAGATTCTTATTAATTTCCAGAATTAAAGTCCCAGTTCATTCAAATTTCAATCCTCCTGGTTCGCTCTGTCTGCTTGTAAAAATCTACTCACAATCTCCTGGAAGCAGAGGTTGAATCCGCGTCTGGCTTCGTTCTAAGGAACGGAGGCAGCCCGAGGCACAGAGAAGTCCCAGACTCCGGGGGAACTCACCTTCACCCTCACAGATAAGAAACCATGAGGGCTAGGGAGCTCTACCCCTATCAGGGAAGCTCACCCCCCACTTTGCCCGGGGAAGGGGATTCCGAGCTGCGGAACAGCTGTTACGTGCTGTTCCTGCGGTTCTTACGCATCCTCGGGGCGGACGGCTCAGGGGAAAGCTGCCATCGGCACCGGGATCCAACCGGAATCCACCTACGTCCATCCTTGTTGCATTACAAGGACAAACCCCTCTTTAACAGTAGGCTGGAAAAACCAACCTCTTTTTATTTTCAAAACAGTCCTGATACATTTTTCTCCCAAACAAAAACACAGAATACTTTCTTAACAGATAATTGGTTACAAAAGCAAACAGAGCAGGAGTTAATCAAGAAATTCACTGGTAAAACAAACAGACCGTGATCCCTGGAAGTTCTTTACAAACGGTTGCCTTCAGCAACCAGCACTGCCCACACCTTTCCTTTTTATAAAGCAGTCCCAAGGCATGGCTTCTCAATGCCTTCTCCTCCCCTGGAGTTGTCGTATTGACTGCTGCTGACCTGCTCTAGATAATTGCCTGAGTCTACGAGCATCAATAATGTCTATCAGCTGTGAATCCTCCAAGTCTGACTTATCCTCCCCACACAGCTGAGTTTCATCCAGAACACAATTGGAGGGGCCAGGCTCTTCATCAGATTGTGAGTCTTGTAACTCATCAGAGCCTCTCTCCGACTCTAATGGCTCTCCAAATGCCTCCTCCTCCTCCTCTGATTCCCCGGACTCAGCTGTTGGGAACACAGGCTGGCATGGAATCACGACACTATCCCACACCGCAGGGTCCTTCCCCCAGGTCTGCCAATCTGGATGCGGTCGGGATGGGAATTGTTCATGAAAGGCGGTCACCAAGACAGGATCATGAATGGTGGTCGCATCCTCCCAGGTGAACTTCTCCAGTCCATAGCCTTTCCATCCAATCAGATACTGAAAGCGACCTTTCACCCAATGGGAGTCCCGAATGCTGGTGACCTTGTACTCGGGAGCACTGTCTCCATCACGTTGTTCCAGTGGGGGAGGTTCGGCTCAGCGAAGTGGACACGCTGGTTGCTAAGGGACCAACAGAGACCAGTAAAAGACCGGATGTACCTGTAGGGAACGTGGCAGAGTTAAGCGATAGGCGGCCGGATTGATGACAGCCTCGATTGGGAACAGTCCTAAATAATGGTGGTCTAACTTCTTGGCTGGCTGGGTTGACGGTAGGTTCCTGGTGGACAGCCATACCCGATCTCCCACCATTAGTGGAGGCGTATCCCGCCTCGACAGATCAGCAAACCTTTTGTAGTCAGCCTTGGCCTTCTCTAACTGTCACTGCACCAATCGATGGATCACCTGTAACTCTGCCATGTAGTCGTTCGCTGTTGGTACCGGTGAGTCTAGCGGGGAAAGAGGGAAAAACCGGGGATGATATCCCACATTGGCCAAGAATGGTGTCATCCGCGTGAAGGTGTGCTGCGAGTTGTTGAACGCGAACTCAGCCATCGCCAGATAGTCCGCCCAATTGTTCTGCTGCTGATTGACATAGCAGCGCAGATATTGCTCGAGGATCCCAATGACCTTCTCGGTCCCTCCATCAGTTTGGGGATGATGTGCAGATGAGAGGTAGATCTTGACATCCAATGCCTGCATTAACCCCTGCCAGAAACGGGCTGTGAACTGGGCCCCTCTATCGGACATGACCCTATCAGGGAGGCCGTGCAGCCAGAACACCTGCTGGATGAACATACGACCAGTGGTGCAGGCAGAGGGCAAGCCACGGCATGGGATGAAATGTGCCATCTTGGTCAGCATGTCCACCACCACAAACACCGTAGTGAATCCAGAAGACAGGGGTAAGTCCATCAGTGTGATGACCCAGGGCCCCGAACGGAGGGAATGCAATTAGCTGGTCAGAACAATTGTCTTTGTAAGCACTGCCAACGTTCATCCAACAGCCCCCACATATGCTGCCACAAGTTCAATAAAACAGTCAATGAAGTTAAACAGTTCTTTAAATTAAACAGATAACAAACAAAGTATGATCTTTTCAACGCCCAGCTTGCCTGTAACCTGCAAACTGCAAAACTGAGGACAGCAAGGAGAACTCAGCAGGGAACAAACTTGATCCAAAATACAAAGAGTCCAGGTACAAGAGCTCACATCACAAGAGTTCATGTTTGTTCCCAGCAAATGCCCCACCCCACAGCGTCTCCTTATATCCTACTCCCCAGGTGTGCCTTGTGGAGTGGGGCATGACGCTCTCCTCCCGAGCAAGTGAGCCTGCCTCCATTGTTCCCTCCTCCTCTCTGCTCTCCTTGCTCTGGGATCTGGTGGGGAGGGGCCTTGCTCCTCACCTGAGCTCTGCCTTCCCTGTTCCAAACTTGAAGGGCCCTGGCCTGCTTCAGCCTGCTCCTCCCCACAGTCCTCTGAAGCCACAGACACCCCCTCCTGGGCCTCAACAGGGAACTCCATGTCGTCCTCAGAGTCAGGCTTGGACGGAGGCATGACACTCAGGAAGTCCATGGACACAGCCCCCCAGGGTCTTTTGGGTGTCGGCAAGGGCTGCAGTAGTCTGGGCGGGGGCCCCGTCGCTGACTTGGCCTGCCAACACAGGATACAGGACGTGACATAAGCCTGGACATCATGTCGGGCTCGGGACCACCAGAAGGTACAGGAGACCAGGTTCAGGGTCTTGAACAGGCCAAAATGCCCCACCGCCGGATTGTCATGACACTGGCTGAGGATGAGTCCCCTGAGCGGCCCTCCCAGAACATAGAGCCGGTCACAATAGTGGAGGAGTCCATCCATGACTGTCCATGGGTAATTGGGCCCCACCTCCTACTTTTGCTGAGCCACCCACCCATCCTGCTGCTGGACCTCCCGAATCTGAGCCCATACATCTATCGGCTCCCACACCGCAGCAAAAGACTCGATGTGGAGCACTGTCCTGGGCAGAAGCTTGTCTTCTGCTCTGGAATATTCAGGCTTCCTGGACAGAGCATCCGCTCTTTGGTTGTGACCACTGGGCATGTACGTTACACGGAAATTGAACTTCGCAAAGAAGAGAGACCACTGAATCTGGCGTTGGTTCAATTTCTGAGCAGTCTGCAGGCTTTCCAAATTCTTATGGTAGTCCGGACCTCAATTTGATGTCGCGCCCCTTCCAGATGATACCTCCAGGCCTCGAACTTTAATGGCCAATAGCTCCTTCTCCCAGATGGTATAGTTGCGCTCTGCCGGGTTCAGTTTCTGCGACTAGTACACGCAAGGAAAGAGGGCACCGCTGGGCGTTGTCGTCTGGAGTAACACCACCCCAATGGCAATGTCGGAGGCATCCGCCTCCATGACAACTGGCCGTTGCGGGTCAGGATGCTTCAGGATGGGCTCCTTCATGAAGGCTTCCTTCAAAGCCTGGAAAGCCCGTTGTTCTGGAGCATCCCACTGAAACCACGTCTTTTTCTGCAGGAGCCAAGTAAGTGGGCTGTCATGGTAGCAAACCCGGGGATGAAAGCCGGATAATGGTTGGCGAACCCAAAAGTCGCTGGAAATCCTTCAGTTGACGTGGGGGTTGCCAACTCTGCAGAGACTCGACCTTACTCGGCTCCATGGTGATGCCCTCAGGAGAAATGTGGTGACCCAGGAACTCGATAGTCATCTGTTAGAACTGGCACTTCTCCAGTTTGGCGTACAGCCGATGTTCTCGGAGCCGCTGCAGGACCTGATGGAGATGCTGATGGTGCACCTCTCACGATGGGGAGTAGATCAGGATGTCGTCCAAGTAGATCATGACAAACTGATCTAACAAGTCCTGTAAAATGTCATTCATAAAATGCTGAAACACGGCAGGGGCGTTGGTCAGGCCAAATGGCATCACCGTGTACTCGAAGTGCCCGTACCGAGTATCAAACGCCATCTTCCACTCATCACCCGACCAAACTCTGACAATGTTGTAAGCTCCACGCAAGTCCAGTTTCGTGAAGATCTTTGCCTCCTGGAGCTGGTCCAAGAGTTCGGGGATGAGGGGCAGCAGGTATCGGTTGCGCACCGTGATGGCATTTAATTTCCTGTAATCACAGCAAAGCCGCAATTCGCCGGACTTCTTGACAAAGAGCACAGGTGCAGACACTGGCGAGGACGAGGGCCGAATAAAACCCCGAGCCAAATTTTTGTCCAAAAAGTCCCACAATGCGGCCAACTTGGGGTCTGACATGGAATACAAATGCCCCACTGGGAGAGGTACGTCAGGGACTAACTCAATGGGACAGTCATAGGGCCTGTGCGGGGGCAATTGATCCGCCTCAGTCTTGCTGAACACATCAGCATAATCCACCAGTTTGGAGGGTAAGGAGACCCCCGTGGGCCCCTCTACCTGGTCAACACAGATTTGGCGGGTGTGGTCCATGCACTGTAAGCTTGGGAAGATGACCAAGTTCTGTGACCAATAAATCTGTGGGTCATACGCCCAGAACCACGTCAATCCCAAGACCACGGGGAAATGCAGGTCTGATGTGATATAGAACTGGATGGCCTCCTCATGTGAACTGATGGCCATACATAACGATTGCATGGTGGCCTTAATTGGCCCAGATAGGAGCACTCGACCATCAATGGTCTCCACTAACATCGACTGTTCCACCGAGCATTGGGGAACTGCCCATTTGGCCACAAATGCTGCGTCCATAAAGTTCGTGGTGGCCCCAGAGTCAATCAACGCGTGGATGGGAATGCCCTTGGGCAACCCGGGGAGAATCAGGCATGCCATATCAGATGCCATGGAAGTCCTTGGGCAGCATCTGAAGGGCATCGCTCGATTTTTCTGGATGCCCGATCCAAAGTGCCCTTTAGGTCGGGCTCGGGCCATTTCCCAACAGAGGAGCAGGTGGCAGTCTTGGGGCAGTCTCGGTCACAGATGCCCTTCATCGTTTCTTGGGGCAGAAAGTGGCCAAATGCCCAGGGTCCCCACAGTAAAAACACAACCCCCCCGAACGTCACCTGTTCATCTCTGCCAATGATAGGCGAGGTCTGGCAGCACCTAACTCCATTGGCTCCTCCCTCTGGACCAGGGTCTCACGCACAATGGGGGCTGCAGGGGTCTCTGGGGTGACACGGCGACTCCTTCGCTGCTGCAGCCAAGCGTCGATCCGCAAACAGAGATGGATGAGCCCATTGAGGTCTGGGGGAACATCAACATGGGCCGGCTTATCCAATATCTCCTCCGACAACCCATCTTGGAAAGCGTCCACGAGCACAGCCTCATTCCAGGCTGAATCTTGGCTAAGCAGCCGAAATTCACTGATATAACCCTGTAGGGGGTGTTGGCCCTGCCTCAGAGCTTTCAAATGTCGAGTAGCCAACTGTGTCTTGATGGGGTCCTCGTACATCATCTGCATGTAAGCACAAAACCCCACAAAGTTGTCCAACAATGGACTAGCGTGGGCTAGCAGGGGTGTGCCCCAATGAGCTGCAGCACCAGAGAGGAGGGTTATCATGAACCTTACTTTTTCCCGGTCAGTGGGGAAATCAGCCACTCTAACACTGATAAACAGATGGCATTGTCCCAGGAAAACAGTAAACATGTCCGGATTGCCATCAAATTTGTCCAGCATCGCAACTTGGCTTTTTCTCCTGGGTGGTGGAACAGCAGGGACGTGTGCTTGCAGCTGAGCCACTTGGGCTGATAACAAAGCCAGCTGCTGAGAGAGCTGGGCATTCTCAGCACGTAGCTGCTCCATAATAGTAGGGGGTAGGAGGCTGAAGGCAAACTGTTTTGTCCTAGCCTACGTCCATCCTTGTTGTGTCACAAGAACAAACCCCTCTTTAACAGTAGGCTGGAAAAACCAACCTCTTTTTATTTCCAAAACAGTCCTGATACGTTTTTCTCGAAAACAAAAACACAGAATACTTTCCTAACAGATAATTGGTTACAAAAGCAAACAGAGCAGGAGTTAAACAAGAAATTCACTGGTAAAACAAACAGACCATGATCCCTGGAAGTTCTTTACAAACGGTTGCCTTCAGCAACCAGCACTGCCCACACCTTCCCTTTTTATAAAGCAGCCCCAAGGCATGGCTTCTCAATGCTGTCTCCTCCTCCCCTGGAGTTGTTGTACTGACTGCTGCTGACCTGCTCTAGATAATTGCCTGAGTCTACGAGCATCAATAATGTCTATCAGCTGTGAATCCTCCAAGTCTGACTCATCCTCCCCACACAGCTGAGTTTCATCCAGAACACAATTGGAGGGGCCAGGCTCTTCATCAGATTGTGAGTCTTGTAACTCATCAGAGCCTCCCTCCGACTCTGATGGCTCTCCAAACGCCTCCTCCTCCTCCTATGATTCCCCAGACTCAGCTCTTGGGAACACAGGCTGGCACAGAATCAAGACACATAATATAAAAAAGATGTTAAGACTAGATTAGGCAGAACCTGGCTCAAAAACAGTAACTGTGAGAGGGCCCTTGGAGTCCTGTTGGACAATCACTTAAGCCAGCACTCATTTTTTCTGCTCCTTTTTCTTTTTTTGTGGATTTCTCCTTGTTTTTGTGGACATCCTTTTCTGTGGGAGTACTCTTTTCTCCATCTTAGTTTTTTTTATTTTTAGTAATTTGCTTGCTTTTGAGAACTTTTTTCCTTTTTTGGATAGTTTTTTGGGGTCTCTCTCTACCCCCCCCACTGGAATTATTATTTTCTTTTCTTTTTTTTCTTTTTTCTTTTGCTGGCTTCTTTCTTTTAACTATGTTTGATCCTCTCTCCCAGCAATAGGAGAGCATTGGATTACAATTGACCATCGGGCCACCTGGTGGATTATAATATAATATAACAACCAGAAGATGAGTACCTCAAATTTAGCTAAAGGGGCGAGAAAGGGATCCTCTGCCCCTGCTTCAACTTCGGTGAGTCCAGTTCCTCAAAAATCAATTACTACATTTTTACAACAAGAAAAAGGAGAATTCCAACAGAAAGATATACAAGCAATATTGCAAGCAATTGCAGCCCAGGTGGCATCTACGACTAAAAATATTGAAGATTTGAAAATGGAAATGAAAAAGGATTTGGATAAGAATTATGAAGACCTAATTAAGCCGCAGGCTCCACTCCTGGTGGTGCCCTTCCGTCAATTCCTTTAAGTTTCAGCTTTGCAACCATACTCCCCCCGGAACCCAAAGACTTTGGTTTCCCGGAAGCTGCCCGGCGGGAAACCTCACCCGGCCCGGACACGGAAAGGATTGACAGATCGATAGCTCTTTCTCGATTCTGTGGGTGGTGGTGCATGGCCGTTCTTAGTTGGTGGAGCGATTTGTCTGGTTAATTCCGATAACGAACGAGACTCTGGCATGCTAACTAGTTATGCGACCCCCGAGCCACTGTCTCAACCAACTGAGTCACTGGAAACTTTGTTGCAAGTGTTGCATCAATATGGCAAGGTGGTTGGATTTAGAACTAATGTTCAAAAGACTAAAATTCTCACAAAGAACATGACTGTTAAAGACAAAAAACAACTTATGCATTTATCAGGTTTTGAGGTGCTTAATAAAGTTAAATACTTGGGAATTTTTTTATCCTCCTCTAACATGAAACTTTATCAGAATAATTATGAGAAATTGTGGAAATCAGTACAAAAAGACTTATTAATGTGGAAAAAACTTCATTTTTCCTTGCTGGGTCGTATTGCGGCCATCAAAATGAATATTTTACCTAAGTTTCTTTTTTTGTTCCAGATGATACCTATTTTAAAAAATGAACTTAACCTGAAAGAATGGCAGAGAGACTTGAATCGCTTTATTTGGGAAGGCAAGAAGGCTCGTGTTAAATTCAAGATTATTCAAGACGTTAG
>NW_015388966.1:124609-129694 GCF_001527695.2 Protobothrops mucrosquamatus
TTTTTATATATATATATATATTCCACCTATTTATGTAGAATTATACTTTGTGGAGTTAGGGATATTAATATAAGGTTACTTTTAGATGAATAGTATCCTGGGATTTGGTTTGGGAAGTCCGGGTGGGGGGTGGGGAGGGCTTTTTCTTAATTGTGATGTACTTGTGATTGCTTTCTTTTTTATGTTGAAAATAATAAAATTTTTTGGAAAAAAAAAAAAAAGAATTATGAAGACCTGAAAAATGATCTTGTTAAAATGAATCAAAAAATAGGAATCTTCCAACAGGCGATTACAGACAACCAACAAAGAATGCAAAAAATTGAAGACAAGTCAATGGAAGTTGATCACAAATTAGAATTCTTGCAAGATGAGAATCAGAGATTGGCACAAGCTAACACGGAATTGGAAGACAGCATGGCTATAATGGAGATGGAAAGAGCATTATACTTTCTAAGATTCCAAAACATTATAGAAGAGAAAGAGGAGAACTTATTAGACCTGATGAGTGAGTTACTCGCGGATTTACTTGGAATGGAAATGATTCAAATGAAATGAGAGATAGATCAGGCCTTCAGAGCAAATTCAGGCTATGCCAGAAGAAACAGAGTCCCCAGGGAAGTCCATGTAAGATTTGTTAAAAGATTTACAAGAGATGAGATTTTGAGAGCAATAAGAGATCAACCACTGAAATATAAAGAAAAAGAGCTTGTAGTTCTTAAGCAAATCCCCAGAAGAATAAGAGAATATCAGTTTTTAACAAAGAAATTGTTTAATAAAGGAGTGAATTTCAGATGGCTGGTCCCAGAAGGATTGTTAATCTACTGGGACTCAAAAAGATATAGATTGGATACTCCATTCCAAGCAGAGGAATTCTTTAACAATCATAGAGCTTTTCTCGAAAGAGGTGACCCTGAGCCTAAGAAACAAGAGGAAATGACCTCCATAGGAGCGTCTAAACAAGTGGAGGAGGAAGAACCTAAAAAGACCCAAATAGAGGAAGATGTAAGACCGAAAGACCAGAGACAGATAAGCTCTCCTAGAAGATTGAGGTCTAGATATAACTGATGCTATGGAGGAGATTGGAATTCTTTCAATACATATAAATGGTTTGAACTCTCCTGCAAAAAGGAGTAGAATATTTACTAGGTTACAAAAGTCAAAAATGGACATAATTTGTCTTCAAGAGACACATATTAAGAGACATGTTAGAATTTTAGAACAACCCAAAATAGGTAAGCTACACTTCTCCCTGGCACCTCAAAAGAAAAGAGGTATAGCTCTTTGTTAAGGTGACCAACTTTTTTACAATGAAAAGGAGGACACAAATAAATTGAAGAAAAAAATATTGTAAATAAAAGAAACATTGTATTTATTGCAACAATAATACAGAATACACTATAATATGATAAATGCATAATAAAAAACATTTGTAACAATAACATTTTATATTGTAATTATGCTTACATGCCTATTAATTATTTAAATGAGTACTTTTCCATTGAATGAATATTTTTTGTCAATGTATCATCTTCTAACAATATATTGGAAATATCTGAACAAGAAATATCCTTCATATTGAATTTTATGGCAAGTGCTGCAGCTAGAGTATCAACATTCAATCTCGATTTCTCACTTGTCCAAAAATCATTAGCAATTGAAAAAACCCTTTCAACTGCTGCATTAGTTCCAGGGCAACACAACATAAATTGAATTTTGAAATTGAATGTGAAAATAAATTTTCACATGGAATATGTTCATTTTTGAAATGGCTGAATATTTCCACCCATCTTTTATCAATTTCAACCTGTTCATTTTCCCCATTGTATTAATTTTTCAGAATTTAAAAATACATTCAGTCTTCTAATTTCTTCAAAGAGACAATTGTCGTCTATTTTAATGTCTGGCATTTCTTTAGATAAAAACTCAACACAAGATTCAATATCTGTCCAATATACTTGCGATGAAGTAAAAAAACACCATTGAAAACTGTTATTTCCTGTGATGTTTGTTTCAGATCATTCTTCAATATATTGAAAACATGTTTGGTAAAAATTCTGTACTTCTTTGATAAACTTTTCCGTTATGCCTGGATTTGATTCTTCTAAGTCTGACCATTTTCTTTTTATAACCAAAGGAAGAAATTTTTCTTCAAATCGAGTTTTATATTGAAGGATAAAGTCATTCAAAATAAGACTAACTTCTGTAGCTGAAATGTGTTCACCTTCAATCTTTTGAATCGTTTTGTGAAAATTAGATGCTTGATTATGTACAAAATATATTAATATCTCAGATATTTCATTATTGAAAAACGATTCCAGGATTTTACGACATTTGTCTAAACTTAAAAAATATGAACGGAGAGGCTCAAATAATTGTAGAACACGCTCTATATCAGGTGTTAGAGCAAGCCATCTAACTTTTGAATATCCTAAAAAATTTTTGTATTGAACATTCGCTTCTTCACAAAATTGTTTTAAAGTAGCCACAGAAACGCTAAAACGACTAAAATACAAATAAATTGTAGTTATTATTACTTCTACATCAATTGGCATGGCACATGATGCCGTGCTGATTGCATTTGACAAAATATGTGCATTACAACCTATTCCTAGTATTTTCTTTTGGAGTAAATCTTGTAATTTTACATACACATTATTCACCCCTTTGCGTCTTCGCCCACGAAAATCTGTGTTTGTATTATCAGCTGTTAGTGCAACAACTTTGGATTTCAAATTGTTTTCATTTATTACTCTGTATAGATGGTTTGACAAAATTTCAGCAGTTTCGTCCTCAATGGATTCTAAATTTAAAATTTTTACTTGAATGCCCTTGGTAACATTAAACTATCTTGCTAGTATTGGATATAATTTAATTTCATTATAATTGGATGCATCAAACCATTACAAATGCTGCAGTTTCCATGTCTTCTGTAAGTATTTTGTCACAGTAATTTTTAAATACTGATTTAATAATAGCCTCGCATTTTGTCCTGGCGCATGAAAATTTAGCATTGTGAAACTTTTTCAATAATTTAGTTGTACAATCCATACTACGAAAACTTTGATTGTGAATTATGGTGTGGAATGCAAATGTTCCCTCCATTGCAGCTAACTGCATCTTCAGAATACTTTGAAGTTTTTAAAAAACTTGTTACTTTACAACTGGAAGCAGATGCATCTGATGATTGCTTATGTTTCTTGGTGATCAAGTGTTTCATAATAGCTGCTCTGCCCCCAACTGCCCCCCCAGCACCACCGCCCACTCTGCGCAGCCCCATGTAGAGCCGGCCCCGTGGCTCCCAAAGCACCAGCTGTGCCGGCTCCGGCCCTGCAGCCGCCCCCCAGCACCACTGCCCACCCTGCGCAGCCCCGTGTAGTAGAGCCGGCCCCGCGGCTCCCAAAGCACCACCCGTGCCGACTCTGGCCCTCCAGCCGCCCTGCCAGCACCACCGCCCACCCTGTGCAGCCCCTGTAGAGCCAGCCCGCAGCTCCCAAAGCACCAGCCGTGCCGGCTCCGGCCCTGCAGCCACCCCCCAACACCACTGCCCATCCTGCACAGCCACATGTAGAGCCGGCCCCACGGCTCCCAAAGCCCAGCCGCGCCGGCTCCGGCCCTCCAACTGCCCCCCAGCCGCCCCCCAGCACCACCGCCCATCCTGCGCAGCCCTGTGTAGAGCCGGTCCTGTGGCTCCCAAAGCACCACCTGTGCCAGCTACGGCCCCGGGGGGCAGCCTGCCATTGACACACCCTGCCTGCAGCCCCCCCACCAGCACCATCACCCACCCTGCATAGCCCCATGTAGAGAGGGCCCCCTGGCTCCCACAGCACAGGGGCAGCCAGACGCTGCCACCCCTCGCACCCCTACCCGCAGCTCCCCCGCCGCCCCTGCCTCTTGTGCCTGCAGCCATTATTGCCCTAGCAGGGCTGAAGATCAAGAGACACTTACTGCTCCAATCTCCTCCAGGTATCTTTGGAACTAACTAGGAGATGGTGTAGTTGGGTAGCAGGGAAGGGTGCAAAGTTCCTGCCAATTTGCCTTTGCTGCAGACAACTTGCATGTGCAAAGTTTTTAAAAATGAAAGATGAACTGCTTATACAAGATATATGGAGAGAGATAGACATAAATCTTGGTTAAGAATTGATATGATATGGACAACTTATGATTTGAAGATGATAATACAAGAGGTGGAAATAGAACCTAACATTTGGGCAGACCACAATCCAATTAAAATGATTTGGAAAGGAACTAGGAAAAAACTAAGATGGTCACTGAATAAATCCATATTGAAAGAAAAAGAATTCCTACAATTAGCAATAAAAGAAATGGAATTTTTCTTTAAAATAAATAAGAAAGAAGATACCTCTCTCCAAAATGTGTGGTATACAGCTAAAGCATATTTCAGAGGCTTGGCTATAACGTATGTTGCTAAGAAGAATAAAGAAAAGAAACAATTCCAGTTCAGGCTGAAAGAAGAACTTAGTAAATTGGAATCCGAGTTGCGACTTGATCCACAAAAGAAGAAGCTGAAGACAAAAATGGAACTAATAAAACATAAATTAAACTTAACTGAGATGGACACAATGGCACAACAGATTAAACGATCCAAACAGATTTTTTTTTGAAAAGGCCAATAAACTGGGAAGATGGCTTGCATATAGATTGAAAAAAAAAGAGAAAAAAGAATGATAAGTAAGTTACAGGACTCAAAAGGTGAGGTACACTGTCATAATGACACAATGAAAAAAATTATTAATAAGGTGACCAACTTTTTTACAATGAAAAAAAGGACACAAATAAATTGAAGAAAAAAATATCGTAAATAAAAGAAACATTTTATTCATTGCAACAATAATACAGAATACACTATATGTAAGGACCCACCCCAATTTGCATCTTAAGAAGACAGAACTCCTGGAATATTTCTTCCAACAGGCATCTTTATTAAGAGAAAGCTGGATGCAGGCGTTCTAGACAGGACTTGGGTCCAAGCTCTCCCATTCAAGGTTTTAAGGGATCCCCCATTAGCCACACCCCATCACCCCCTTCTCCCAGCGACAATCCCAGGCATTACATTCTCACCCCCTT
>NW_015388966.1:133201-148998 GCF_001527695.2 Protobothrops mucrosquamatus
TTTAGTTAAGTGTAATGTTTTTACAAATCCAAAATGCCCTGCTGATTTTGTGTCATGGCAAAGTTGCATGAATGTGACTCTCTGGGTTGTTGGTATATATAACTTTTCCCCTACCCAAGGCAACCCGTCTCTCATTGTGCACACATTTTTGTTTTTCAGGAACCATTCATCTGTTTCCCAACTTTTCCGGAATTCAATTCCAGTTTGGCTGCTCAGTTGTGGTTTTAACTTAGCTTGGGCTCTGGTGGTTACTGGTGCTGCCAGTTGTGATTCTGCCATCATTGGTTTAGAGTCTGTGGTTTGTGTGCTGTTATATTGGGGCATGTGAGATAGTGCATCTGCCAGGAAGTTCTTTCTCCCCGGCAAATGTTTGAGCTTAAATTGGAACTGGTGGAAATGCTGGGACCAGCGGGCTTGTTTGGGGTTGAGCTTCCTGGGTGTTTTCAGGGCTTCCAAATTCTTGTGATCAGTCCACACCTGGAAGGGAATTTTGTTGCCTTCTAGGAACTGGCATCACGTGAGTAATGACCAATGTATCCCGTATGCCTCTTTCTCCCATACGGGCCAGCGCTGTTCTGTTTCCGTGAGTTTCTTGGATGTATATGCACAGGGTTGCAATACCCCGTCATCGTTTTTTTGTAATAGTACAGCCCCCACTGCCACATCGCTTGCATCCGCTTGTATTGCGAAGGGCTTATCCATGTCTGGGTGCCTCAGTACTGGTTCGGCAGAAAAAAGTCTCTTTAATCTCTCAAACGCTGTTTGGCACTCCATTGTCCATGTTAGTGACTGGTTAGGTTTTACTGAGGATGCTCCCTTTGTTTTTAGTAAGTTACTGAGGGGCAGGGCTATCTGAGCAAATGAGGGGATGAATTGACGGTAAAAGTTTGCAAAGCCAGGAAACTTTGTAGTTGCTTTCTTGTGCGGGGTGGTGCCAAGTCTAATACTGCCCTGACCTTCTCTGGGTCCATTTCAATGCCTTGTGGGGATATGCGATAACCTAGGTAGTCTATCTTTTCCTGGTGGAATTCGCATTTCGAGAGTTTGGCATATAGGTGGGCGGCTCGCAGTTTCTTTAAAACCGCTCTGACTAGGTTGACATGTTCCTCTTTTGATTCGGTGAAGATAAGAATGTCNTTAAGTCCATAGGGTCCCCCTTCGGGAATTTGATTTCTGCCGTCCTCCAATTCACCCAGGGGTTCCATTTTTGTAACCATTCCATCCCTAAGATCATTGGGCATTCCATGCCTGGGGTCACCACAAACGTTATGTCCTCCTCATGTTTGCCCAGGGAGAGGTGTATTGGTAAAGTGGCTAGGGTAGCTGGCACCCCCCCCCCTGCTATGGACCCATCTAACTGGCCAAATGAGATTGGTTGTTCCAGTCTCCTCGACGGAATGCCCAGATTCCCCACTAGCGTCGGGCTAATGAGGCAGCGGGTGCAGCCAGAGTCTATTAATGCTCTCACCCTCACTGTCTTGAGGATGGGTGCGATGCGTCCACTTATCAGGGGTTCGCCCTCCGAGCTGTCGTCTGAGGCGTCCACCGGCCCTGTGGTGTAGGCTGGGGTTCTTTCCCCCTGCTGAGCAGAGGTGGGGGATTCCACAGCTTCCTTCATTCTCATGGCAGGTTCTTTTGGCTTAGCTGGAGGCTTTCCGGAGTTACTGGCTGGTGATCTGTTTGGGTTGTGTTGGGTGGCTCTTGAGTGACATTCTACAGCTCGGTGCCCTTCTTTCCCGCACTTGAAACACCCCGGTTGCTTCTTGGCCGTGGCCAATGGTTTCACTGGTTCACGTGTCAGCTCAGGCGGTGAGCGGCTCCATTGTTTTCCTTGGCGGTGCCTCTTCAATATGTCGATCTCTGCTTCCTCTGCCAAGACGTACCATTCCTCAAGTTGGTGTGGGTCCCCTCGGGGCAGGCAAGCATCATATAGGTCATAATTTAGTCCGTCTTTGAAATGGCTAAGGAGGATGTCTTCTGGCCAGTTCAGTTTGCTGGAAATGGCCCGGAATTCTTGTGTATATTCGGCTACCGGGAGTTTGCCTTGCCTCACCGTTTTTATCCTTTCGTGGGCTTTGCGATCAGCCAGGGGGTCCTCAAATCGTCTTCTCGGGGAGGACATAAAATGGTTGAAGTCGTTGAGCTCTGGGGCATTGGAGTCGTGCAAGTTCACCACCCAATCTGCAGCCGGCCCATCTAAGGCAGATTGCACAATCCGGATACAGGCTTTGTCGCTGGGGATGTCCTGCCCGTATTCCTCCATGTAGCTGAGGACTTGGGTTAGGAAAAATCCCAAGCGTGTTGGCTCCCCTTTGAATTTCACCTCCAGCGGCGGACGTCTTTGAATGGATCGGTGCCTTCGTTCTCGGTGGTAGCCTCTTCCATTCAGATTTCCATCTGTGGTTCGGCGGAGAGTGGGGACTACTGGATCAGCAGATGTCCCCGGGGCTGCAGGTTCCCCTTCCCCTTCGGTGTCTCTCCCTTTGCGGCTCCAGGAGCTGGGGCGGGCGTAGGGCTCAGGATTCTCCTCTCCTAGGGAGCTGAAAGTTCGCTTCATTAGGTCGATTGCTTTCTCTAGGATACAGCCCGAGTACGGTGCCCAGCTCCCTTCCTCTTCACTTGCGTGCAGGGATTTCTCTATCTCCTGCTTCCATTCTGGTTGTTTGGGCCCCCGTCTCAGAGTCACCTTTCTTGATTTCTTTCCCCACTCGCCTTTCTTTCCAACGTCCATTGACCACCGAGGTTTGTGGTCCCGTGTCTCCACCACCTCTTCTCCTGAGGATTCTGACCTCTCAGATCCTGACAGCTGGCAGGGTTTCAGCCGGGGCAGCGGCTCCCTTTCCGGAGAGTTTTCTCCCTTCCTTGCTCCACTGTCTGACATGGTAATTTTTGCAAAGTCCCCCGGCAAGGGTCTTCCTTCCAGGTGGACTAATTTTGCAAGTCCTGTCTAATGTAAGGACCCACCCCACTTTGCATCTTAAGAAGACAGAACTCCTGGAATATTTCTTCCAACAGGCATCTTTATTAAGAGAAAGCTGGATGCAGNACCCCCTTTTCCTCACTGCCGGGAGGAGACTTCAGAAAGGATTACATGAAAGCTAATGACCCCCATTGTTATTGTTAGTCCTTTTGGTGATATCCACATCCAGTCCCTTTGAAGTAGGCTGAAGGAAGTGAGGGCCATAAAGCCCCTTTGTTCACCCCCTTCCCTTCATCGTATGACAGAATCCAGAGAAGGCAGAAATACGGTTTTTCATAGTTGATAACTAGAGATGGAATATATTTGGATTCTGACACTATAATATGATAAATGCATAATAAAAAACATTTGTAACAATAACATTTTATATTGTAATTATGCTTACATGCCGTGCCCCCGCCCACAGCCACCCTGCCAGCACTGCTGTGTAGAGCGGGCCCCGCGGCTCCCAAAGCACTAATACAATCCTTGGTTGTATAAACAGAGGCATAGAATCAAAATCAGGGTGGAGTATTAGTACCGCTTTATAAAGCCTTAGTAAGGCCACACCTGGAATACTGCATCCAGTTTTGATCACCACATTACAAAAAAAGATGTTGAGACTTTGGAAAAAGTGCAAAGAGCAACTAAGATGACTAAAGGCCTGGAGACTAAAACAGATGAAGAATGGTTGCAGGATTCGGGTATGGCCAGTCTAGAGAAAAGAAGGATTAGGGGGGACATGATAGCAGTGTTCCAATATTTGAGGTGCTGCCACAAGAGGAAGGAATCAACTTATTTCCCAAAGCACCAAAAGGGAGAATAATCAACCAGTGGAATGGTTTGCCTTCAGAAGTTGTTGATACTCCATCACTGGAGGCTTTTAAGAAGAGGCTGGACAGCCATTTGTCTGGAATATTATGGGGTCTTCTGCTTGAGCAGGGCGTTGGACTAGAAGACCTTCAAGGTATTGCTTTGTCTTCTAATAGGTGGAAATTAAGGATGTCCGGAGGCTTCCTGAGATGTTTCAAAGATGGGAATTGGGGTTCTGGAAACAGACAACTCATTCCAGAAACTGTTTGATCTGATTCAATTTAGTTTCCAAAATACAACTTGGAGAAAAACTGTTTTCTTGCTATATAGATTCCCCATGTAGATTTCAACCATATTGTTTATCCCCTGTGAGATGAGCTTCTCTTTGGGGCATGACTTTTAATTTAATTCTTATCAATAAAGAAAATGCCAACTCCAGAGATGTTTGTGATCCTCGATTGGTCTCTTGAGATCAGGGGGACAGCCAAAGACAATCTTTTCAACGAGATTTTAAAAGAGTTCTTAATTGCTATTGATTATGGGTTAAAAAAATTAAATTCCATCAGCAACCACATCTTTGAAAGTCCTAAATGAGAAAAGAAATTAATGGGTCTGATTAACCCAGTACTATAATTAATCAAAAAGTGATGAGAACATTAATAAAAGAGATTGTAATTTGACTGGATAGCTTTGGAAGCATTCATTTTGAGACAATTCAAAAGAATGCAAATTAAATTTGTAAATTTTAGTTGTGAAGAAGGGAAAAAAATAAATACATATGTTGATTAGACTGAAGAAAAGTCCTACATGCAAATATGAATCTAAAGCCTGTGGCTGTTTTGTTCCTTGGGAAAAATCATTTTTGCAAGGTATGATTTTCATTAATGTTGCTTTTCTTTCCCTGAGCTTCCTATTTTTCCTTGCCTGTTTAAAATAAGGCAAAACAAAAGTACACCTTCATTATTTTCCCAGGCACCTGAAAAGGCTTTCATTCCCATATCCCAAACATACAGGTAGTCCTCAAGTTATGAATGTAATGGAGCCTGCCCATTCCATTCATAACTCAAGGACTCATAGGAGTGAATCTCATACCTTGGACGCAATCATTCCCTGCTTTCGCCCACGCATTCGCTAATTGAATACTCTGCTCTTAGCGCTGCTCATTAAGTGCACATGAGGTATCTCAGGGTAGGGAAGGCATGGGGGGGGCTAATGATGGAACAGGCCCCGAAGACCTTCCTGACCCATTAAGATACCTCATGCTTCCCCCTCCCTTCCTGCCATGCCAGACTCACTTACCTTGCAAAGACCTGTCTCCTCTCTGCCGCAGTTTCTTTCCCTTTGAGGGAGAGGAGAGTCAGCTGGGAAATGCTTTTTGTGCCAACAATGGAAGTTTCTGTGATCTGTGATCTCAAGCGACTTCAAACACCCATTCTCTGCGAAAGAGATCATGGCCCCCAGAAGCTTCCATTCTCTGGGGGAGAAGTGTTTGCTTCGTTTGCATGCCTATGGGGCAAAGTGTGGAAACGGAGTCAGCTCGCGCAGAAACCAATACCGTCCGTGGCCCAGGAGCACTGCTCACTTATGTGTACCAGCCTTAGTTTGAGGGCAGGAATGAAGCCTTTAACTGAGCAGGGAGGCATCACGGGGCCAGGCCCCTTGTACCCACATCCAGCCCACCAGAACTCACTGTGTCGGGGGAGGAATGAGACCCCATTGTCCTGCGGACCCTGCCACTGTTTGAGCAGGGAAGGTGATGATGATAAGAGTGGGGAGGCCTTGTGCTGGCCGGCCAGAAGGGGAGTAGGTCAGCTGCAGGTGCTGGCTGGCTGGGGGTGGCCTCTGCCATCGCCACCAACAGGTTGAATGCCCTGGCTCTGTCCGAGCTTGTTCTGTCCCCCAACAGAGCTGAAGAAAGCGGAGGCACAGCAGCAGGATTGCTCTCAAACAGTAAGACCTGGATTTGCTCTCAAACAGTAAAGCCTTGAATTGAGCAGGGAGGCATCGTGGGCCAGGCTCCTTACACCCACGTCCAGCCTGCCGGAACTAACCATGCCAGGGAGGAATGAGACCCCATTGTCCTGCGGAGTCCACTGCTGCTTGAGGGGGCGGGAGGAGGAGGAGAAGGAGGAGAGCAGTGAGGCCTTGTGCTGGGCGGCTGGCCAGACGAGGGGTAGGTTGGGCTGGCTGACTGGGGAAGGGGGATCATGACTGCTCAGGTAGCTTCCACTGCCACCAGCAGCCCCGACTCCATCCAGCTGAAGAAAGTGGAGATGCAGCAGTGGGATTGCCCTCAAACAATTAGGCTGGCACATGCGACCGAGCAGCGGACCTGGGCCTTACTGATTGAGAGCAATTCCACTACTGTGCCTCCACTTTCTTCAGTTTGGATGGAGCTGGGGCACCCAAGCTGCTAGCAACAGTGGTGGCCACCTGAGCGGCCATGATCTCCCCTCCTCAGCCAGCCAGCACCCCATCCTGACCTACACCCCATTTTTAAATACCTTTGGAACCAAGTTTATGAGATTTTGAAAGACTAGCTAGAAATTTAGCTGAATGGAAAACTGATTCAAAAGTCTCATTTCAAAAGTCTCCCTTCCATCTAGATGGAAGTGATGACTATGGGTAATATGTGATTTAATTGTGGTTCATAGAGTAGGACTCTCAATTCTGCAAAAAATGTGTGGAGGAATCCAAAATCATTCATTCTAACTTAAATAAAGACCAACTGGAATATATTTCAAATAATGAAATATTTTGGATGGAGCCCTTCACTCACCTGAATAATGAATGATGGTATAGTTAGAATTTTGAGAGCATACCACAGCTATTTTCACAGAATGGCCATCAAGGAGTTAGAGGTCTACAGCCAATTTCAGAAACTTGCCTTCTGCCTTTTATTATGCCCTGTCACTCCAGCTCATTCTCATGTTTGTTTTTATGAACAGATGGTTGGTCACATATACCAGGAAAGCACTTCACTGCAACCACCTATTTTTATTTTCAAAAATCCTGCTATGGGGAGGGGGGCACATAGAGGCATGTTTTGTAAATAAATACTGTTTAGAGATGTCTTGCAACATTTCAGCTTACCATTTTCTAATTAAAATGAAAATTTAATAGCCATAAAATCTTTGCAAAAATCAGGCACTGGTATCACTTATATACTCCTGCTTCAGGGTCCCACCTGCGGCAGATTTTATACTCATAAGCAGTCTGACATAAAGCATAGAGTATGATTATTCTAATAAAGTCTGGGAATAAATATTTGGCCTTTGCTGTCCACCCAAAGAATACTTCCAGTATAACACACCGGGGTTTGAAGAAGATGTATAGTGACTGATCACCTACAGTATTTCCCCTGGAGTCCCCCACCATCCAGTGAAATTATTTCTGACATTTTCAGAAAGCGTACTGTGAATACTACTAAACATAGCAAAGCTATGTTTTCTCCACTGTGGACAGTTTGCCATTTAATTCTGCTTTCCATATTGTTCATCAGATCCTACTTTCCTACAATAAATGTTGTTATATAACTTATGCTGATCTTTTAAACCCCATATATCTTTGCTAGAGGGGGTATAATCTGTAACCTTCGGTGGGTGTCTTATGTCTCTTCACCTTCTTTTGATGAAGGTCCAGGGATCACTGTAGTTGTGCATACTAATTGTGTTGCTGCTATCTCCAAATGTTCTGGTCCTTTACTTAAGTGGGGTTTTCCCCCACAGAACATATGTGAAATTAAAAAGAGAATCCTACAGGTGTAGTGCAAAGAAGAACACAAGAGACATTTGCTGGATAATATTTTATATTTAACAAAATATTTTTAATAATATATTTTTTCAAATATTGTTTTCTAGAGTCTTTTTTTTTTACAGTAGCGTGTTTTGTTTTCACTAGTTTTCAGGCACACTATTGTTTAAAAGTGTAAAAAATCTGACAGGTATTCTCTTTATGAAGAACACAGTTCCCTCTGTTTCATTAGCAGTTGAAGTATTTAATCTGATCTCCAAGCAAATAGGATACACCACAGCTTTATTTAAAACTGGTAGATCAAATTATAACAACATAATGATCTGGCCCTATGCTATGTCATGTATATGTATGTACAAATTTCTGGAGCCTCATTCTGCACAGGATCAATCTCTATATAATGGTAAGTACAATTTTTCAGATGCACATGCTTGGGGAACTTTTTGAGCTTTAGAGTTTGTGGTAAGCAATATTTATTCAATCCTTCTAGGATTCTAGCAAGCTCCAATCAGTGACCAATGGTTCAGGAGAATAGGAATTTGTAGTCCAGAATACCCAAAGGACTGTAGTTAAAAGAAGCAGTACAAAATGACAATCAGCTTCTCCATCCATTCTAATAGGATAATTGTTGAATTTTCCTCATGCCTGCTCATCCAGGGTATGATCTGAAGGCACATGCTAGAGTGTCTGTGCTGGGACTAAGCGGATAGTGTGTCTGGTCAGTAACTGAATGGGAGAACACTTGAGGCCACCTTCATTTCCATACCAGGGAAGCATGTGAAACAAAAACATAAATTACGTCAGAATGATACTTAACCAACATTTGTAATTTGCAACATACTTTTTTGATTAGTTGAAACTATTCTCTCTATGCTTGAGAGTCAGTCATGAGTAAATTTTTCAATCAAGCAAGACGTTTATGTACAGACATATGACATAGCTATTATTCATAGCAGTTTGAACAACACAGTCTAGCCTTTATTTGTAGTGTAAAAGAACTGGAAATGAGAAGTAATAAAGAGCTTTCTTACTAGCTCATTACACCTGCCAATCTGTTCCAGGGAATATGGAAAAAAGAGAATAACCCTAACCCTTAAGAGCACAGCACCAGACTTTTAATAAAATCATTTCAGACTATTTTAATTAATAAACTTTAAATGTAGGGAAAATCTTAGTATCTTTGGCTTTCATGTGCCACAAAAATGGTATAGGACATAAAAGCAAGTGAAATTATCTATGTTTTCTAAATGCAAGGAATGATCCCCTTAAATTTCAATACATACACAAACACACATACATAAATAAATAATAAATCAGCACAACTTCGCTAGAGAAATCCATTCATATGGGATTAGAATGGTAAAAGGCTTTCCCCATATTAAGCAAAACTTGCAATATAAAAATACAATAAAAAGGATAGAAGTAAATCTGATTGACATGCTATTGACATGGGATTTTTTGTTTACTTCATAAAGCATTTAATCAGTGCTGTTTACACTAGTATACAGACCTGGTGCACTTACCACAGGACTTAAAAAAAAATAAGACTGGTAGTTTTTTAAATTGTTCAGATTAGTTTGCAGAGTAACAGGAAAAAAACAACATCCCAGGGCTGTGCAGGGCTTCAGATTTGAAGGGGGAAAAGTGCTTTGGTGCACACAAAGACAATCTCATAAAACCTGTTGACAACTCTTTCAAGTAGCTGCATCATTTCACAGGTCACCTTACTCTGAAAAAGGTCAGCAGATCCCAGAAGTTGATAGATAGAAAGGTCTCTATGCTTCTTGGAGGAGAATAGAAGAATTTGGGAAAGAGGTGCAGCTGCTGAGCCATCCAAAGCCAAAAGCTGCTTTTTCCTCCAATAGGAGAAATAGGTCAAAACTGCATGACCTCCATTCCTCCCAGAGAGAGAGACAGCTGAGGGCAAAAACAGAGTTAATTTATCAATATTAGGAAGGCCAAACTGAATGAAGTCCAGGAAAGAATGGACTGAAGAGAAAGGCCAAAGACAGTGCTAATTAATTTAAGTTCCTTAATAATTTCTGACTGATACAAATAGATAGATCCCAAATCTTGTGAAATCATTTGCATTTTTTCCTTCTGTTCAGTGGTGTCCAATTCTCAGAGACTGGACAAGATTTTTCAAAAGTGTTTTGTCATTGCCTCTTAGGGCTGAAAGAAAGTGAGTAGCCCAAATCACCCAGCTGACTTTGTGCCTATGGTGGGACTAGAATGTATAGTCTCCTGTTTTCTAACCTGGTGCCTTAATCACTACATTTACATTTACATTATTGTAAAATAGTGCCCCCTGCATAAGTGAGGATTTTTTAAATGACTCCTTGCAAAAGAGTATAATGTCTCTTAAATTGGGGTTCTAGCAAAGCTCCAAAATAGATACTGTAATTCTGGCTGAAGCCTCCATGAAGCTTTTGACATGATTCTTCCCTTGCAGAAAGGCAAATAAATAAAAAACAAATGCTTGTTTCCAAATTATAAGGTTGCAATTCTAAATCTCTTTGTAAGAAATTATGGTTTTATAAAGTGCCCCATAAAGCAGCTCATGGTAATTACATCCCAGACAAAGACTTTTTGTTAACAAAGGTCCTATCTGCAGGAGATAGCTTCTAGCATGTCCTTCTGTATAAAGTTTACTTTGCATGAATTCAGACTTCTCGGCCCCAATAAATTCTCTGAACTACTTCCAGTATGCTTGTCTTTTGATGGATCTTAGCCATTTTTTTTCTCTTTTCTCCCAAAGATTCTGGAGTTTGTCAATAAAAGATAGGCTGCGATATTTTCTAGCTCTACTTAGCTTTTTCATGGTTTTCAAAAGCCCAGGTATGTCATTAATTTCTTATTGAAAGATCTGCTTTAGATTATTTGTATTTAAGAGGAAGCAAAAACAGAAAATGAATCTCTCATGGAATAGAAAAGTGAGGATATCTCTGAAAAATGATACCTGAATAATTTACTAATCTGCATTCATAAATTCTTGAACACAGCTGCTAACCATTGTTCAAATTAGTTTATTAAAGAAGAGTTGCCTGGTATGATGTTAGATGAACAGAGCAGGTGCAGATCTCTCTTGCATCAGAGAATTGTTGCTTTAGGGCCTTCTATTAGTTTGAGAAGAAGCCACATCAGCTTATTCATATCATAGGACACTGCTCTAACTCAGTGCTTCTATATGAAGGGCACTAAAACAGAAAAAAAGCTTATGGATGAGAATCCACAACGCTTAAGGTAACATGCTACCCAAAACTTACATGGCATTTGGTGTTTACTTTTATTTCTTACAGTCTTATGGTCAAATTATGTAAAAGGTGAGGGAGCCACAAGTGGACTTTGCACATTATTAAAAACAAATGGCAACTATGGGGATGAGAATAAATCAAAACCAAAGGAGATCTCAATTTAAAATTGTCATTGCCACAATTTATTTTAATTGCTAAAAATGTGGAAGTTCAAGCTTAATTTTCACCCATTACTGCTCCCATAATTAAGTAGCTACTAATTTCACATTTTATACTTTTGTTCATAGGATATATTTTCTTGCTTTATTGCCCAATTCTATTAATAATATATGATTATCTGCACTTTACAAAAATAAGCAATATTTCATTTATTTTAAGTCATATATGGATGGAGCCTCGATTTAAAAGGAGGGCAGAGAGACTGGGATATTATGTTATGTTAGGTGTTTGGTATCTTAGGTGTAAGTAAATGTCTGCATTTCTGGTGAAACAATATGCAAAAACATATTGCTCTTCCATGGTTAACATCCTTGCTAACAAGTTTTCTAGGTTGCAGAAACAAGGGGTGTGACTCATTTTGCCTACCCAGTAAAATGGTTGATGGTAGGTGCAAAATTTCATTACATAATACATAATACATATTTCTAGGACTTTGGGGCTTCAGTCGCTTTCCAGTTAACACAATTTTCTCTCCATAGAACAGTTTGTTATCTATATTAATGTCTAAAAGGATACTATTGTATAGGAAATGATCTCAAACTCTTCCAAGAAATTGCAAAATTTAAAATGGATTTGGAACATGATGTTTCTTTCATGAGATATTTTACCTAAAAAGAAATGGAGGAAAGGACAAACTCTTGTCCCTGTTAATTTAGCCTCAAATATATGCACTTGTAAACTCAAGCAAGGAGGACTTCTTCGGAGTTCGAAATGAACACTGAAAAGAAAAATGAAAAACAAATTTAATTCAGGAAACTTGCACAGTTAATTTTCTTTGGGCTCTTGAGCCAAAAAAAAAGGGGGGGGATTACAGTGTATCTTGATTTCCAGATATCCTGGTCAAATAAATCTGTTGTGTGATTCCTCCACCCCATCCAATTTATTGGAATGTTATTCAGCATTAAATGTTTTAAGATATATTTGTGCTGATAATTAACATTTGGATAGTCGTGAATTGCAACTCCATGTCAGATGATTTCTTCCAGTCGAAATGTACATATTATCCCTTAAGACCAGTTGATTTCTACATTCATGCTGAGATTATTCCAAGATGGAGAGAGAGCAAAGAGGGCAGTAATTGTCACTAAAATTAACCTGAATAACCATGTTAGCCTGATGGATTAGTGAAAGGCGAATCTCTAGGAAGCTGCAGTTTCTTTCTTCCTTGCCTAGAACTGAAGAGGTGGGAAAAATGATAATGCAATAGAGTGACACTGGTATATGTTGCTGAATGATGACCTTGAGAGTTGATTTTCTTAGGTTGTATAATCTCTTTTGTGAATATTGACTGCTTACACTGGTTGGCTTTAGCTTGTTTTCTATCAAAATTACAGCATACATTTTTATTTTCAATTATCCCCACGTGGTGGAGAAAATATAAACCATCACCAGAAAAAGCTCTGTAGAACATTCCTCTCCTAAGCTAGTTTACCAACCTGTGTTGTTTGCTATAATGTCAAACATCTACATAGATTTTGTTCAGAGAGGAAAAGAGAGGAAGAGAACAAGCTCACAGGTAAAATTGTCTTATTTAACCGTAAAAGATTTTGCTGGTGACCCAACTGCAGCTGGCAGATTCAGCTTGGGAAGCTATCACAATGGGTGTGCAAACATCATTGCTGGGAGCTTTGCCCTATGCAGTCAGCTTTCCTTGGCATTCACGTTTGGAGCACTGGGCAGGTTTCCACCAGTCCCCGTGATGGCAGTGACAGATGTTACACTCATCCACTTTGACTTCGATGCCAGCCGGAATGATGGTGGTTCCTGCAAAGCAGTTTGGACCTGCAAATGTATATACATAAGTAGATTGAATGGTTAAGCAGATTGGAGAACATGGGCTTGATTACATTGAGCATAGTCCATCCAAAATTAACACTTTTAATTCCACTGCAGCCATCAGAAAGACTAAAACCCAGGTTTAAAACTGCTTTTACATATAATGTTATTGTCCATGAACTTTGTGTCCTTTTACTGAGAGTAGAAATACTCTCAGTAAATACTGTATTCATAATGTAACATAAAGAGAAAAAAATAATTTCATTCCATGTACAAAGACCAATATCTTAATAAAAATGGGAAAAGCAGAAAAATCAACATATGACATTTTGAAATATTTTCAAAGCTGTTTCATACCTATAGATGATTCAAACAGCAATCCTTTTTTCAATCTCTGTTTCTCAGTACCTAATAGACACTGCCCCTAAGTACCTTAATGCCCAGAGTATTGATAAGCTCTGGTGAGTTTTTAGCCTCCACATAATTATTTGAATATTATTTTCCCTGTCTATTTTTATGTTTGCAGAGGAAACCCCAAATATATTTATTGCACATAAGGAGAAGGAAAAATGGCATATAAGGTAGCATCTGTTGTAGGGAGCTCCCTCTAAAACCTTTCTTGTTTTAATTTTTTTAACAAGCTTTTATTTTATCCCACTTTACTCTATACTTTCATCTCCTTTACTCTCCTGCTGGAGACTGGCAATTTTATTATTTTTACTGGAGACTGCATTTTTATCATCTCTGCCATGGGAAAAAGGAAAAAGTGGCAGCAGGAGTAGTCTCCACCTTACTCCTTTATTGCTTGATAAAACATGACTCCACATAGAAAATACAAGTTATAGAAATAAAAATGATTTTATGTTCTTCTCCCAGACAAGCCCAAATCCTGCTGAATTACAAATGGAGGATAGTCTTGGAGCTGAACTGAGTTATAAGAAGGCCAGCCTTAGCTCAATGCCAACCAGCAAAATTACCTCATCCAAATTGTCACACACACACTCCACTCAAAATTCTCTGGAGCTTATGCAACAGCAAGGATATGGTGAAGGTGGACAAGTGTCAAACCAATGTGTCTTTTTTTTGACACTGAATGAATTTTGGAGAATATCACTTCAGTGGAATGACTGAAAACTCATGGGCTTCAATCCAAAATTCCAATCCCTTCCACCCATTGCCACTAACTTTAAGTGCAAAGGTTCCAACCAGCTGCTGACTTGGAACATGGTTGGCTGGAAGAGTAGAACAACAGATAGGGACCTGATGGAGATTTTCTCCAATTTTGACTTTATAGCACTCCAAGAGACTTGGTTGACTACAAATGGAGAGAAGATTTAATTACCAAGCTTCAGTTCCTGGACTGTCCCTGCAAAGAAATTTAAGACTAAAGGGAGGCATCAGAAGGGCTCTTGCCAAGGGCTGGCAAGGACAGGAATTGGTCCTCAAACTCTCCCATTTAGCTGTCAAATTTTCTTATAAATTCTCTGAAATGATTTTAATCAAGATTTATCTTTCACTACATACATCTCCTCATTTTTCTAATATTTGGGCAAATCTAAAAAAGGAAGTAGTAGTGGAGGAGACAGGTACAACCTCTAGCCACTTGGAGTGGCTATCCACAAGGATAAGGAAGAATTGACCCTGAAAGGGCCCTCGTATTAGATTTACTTGGGCACTGGTTCCCCACACGGTCCGGAACCCTATGGGGTCTTGTTTTCGTACGATTTTACGATTTTTAGTCCGCATTGATGTTCTTTGAGTATCCGAAAGTTTTTCGAAGGATATCTCAATTTTGTACCAGTCTAGACCTTCAAAGTCACTTTCCCTGTTTAATTTAAAAGAAGACCTTATAGATATTGGATTTATTGAAGGAGCATAAATTTCAATCTGAAATTCTTATTTCAGCCTCAATTTGGGAGGAGTTTGATGCAGGTCTATTTCTTGATCCTAACTACGGCCTCTCACACAAACAAATGGCCAATACTTTAGCTGTTGAAAACCTTCCCCCTTCACCAGCCTCCAGTATCAGAAATCAGGCCTGTTCACCCATATAAATAATACAGGCTATATTATAGTTAGATGGGAAGTTACCATTATAGTCCCCCTACATAAAAAGGGTGACAAAGGTGATCTCAGAAATATAGACCAATAAACCTTATTAAAATTGTGACTAAAATGTAAAACATCTTCTGAGCAAAATGGAGGACTGGGTAATAGAAAGAAATCTCTTAGTGAAGGAACAAGCTGAATTCAGACCACAGTACTCCACAATAGATAATAGTTTTACTTTATAACATCTCATAACAAAACAATTAACAATTGCAAGAAACTACTGCATTTATAGATCCTAGTGAGGCTTTTGATTCTATAAACAGAAATATTCTGTGGGTGAAATTGGCCATCTAGACATTTATTTTTGGTTAAGGCTTTCTATTCAAACACCCATTTGAAAGTCTACATGGGTATAAATCAGGGGTAGTCAACCTTTTTATACCTACCGCCCACTTTTGTATCTCTGTTAGTAGTAAAATTTTCTAACCGCCCACCGGTTCCACAGTAATGGTGATTTATAAAGTAGGGAAGTAACTTTACTTTATAAAATTTATAAAGCAGAGCTACAGCAAGTTAAAGCATATAATAATAATTACTTACCAAATACTTTGTCGGACTTTCGCTAAGTTTGGCAGAATAAATCTTTATAAAACAATTTACTGTAGTTAAATCTATCTTTTTATTTATACTTTGCATACATAGAAGCATGAAGTCTGATGAAATTACATTTAATTAATTAAATTATTAATGAGATCTCTGAGGCTGATGCTGCGAAACTAAATACTGGATATCTGGCTCAGTTTTTGTAAGGAACAAACGAAGGTCTCCTCTTTCGGAAATATTCAGGCGGTTTCTTTTCTTTGGTCATAATATGATTAACAGCACTAAAGCCTGATTCCACAAGATATGAGGTAGGGAAAGGTATCAATAAACTGAATATCATTTTCCACATATTTGGATATAAGAGAGGC
>NW_015388966.1:152336-155990 GCF_001527695.2 Protobothrops mucrosquamatus
GTGGTTAGGTGATCAATCATCCAAAAACAAAATCATATAATAGCTCAAGTAAATACATTAAATGTTCCCTCTCTATTTCCCTCAAATAATATAACCTATTTAACATAATCCATTTCTACATTACATATCTATAAATCCTAATCCTGTTTTGAACTTTATTAATTTACAGTTACCATAGTCCAATTTAATCTTAGATAAATGTATCATCACTTCGGGTATCCCTTTTAAAATACTACCGTATTTTCCGGCGTATAAGACGACTGGGCGTATAAGACGACCCCCGACTTTTGAGATGATTTTCAGGGTTTAGAAAGTCGTCTTATACACCGGAAAATACGGTATTCCTCAAAGTATGATTATGTAAAGAATGATTGATGTTCTTTGTCCAGAGGATAATGCCACTTTATATTTTTATTGGTGCCATATAAATATTGATACAAGAAAAATAAGCCATTTTAAAGCTCTGGCTATTCCATCTAATTGTTTATAGTTCAGAATATATAACAAGTATCCTCTACTTCTGTAATAGATATGTGTAGGAACATAACAATGAGTAGCAAATTCTGTGAAAAACCCTGATATAAGGCTTTATTTACAATTGCACTATTTTCTTTGAAATATGAAATAGAAAGCTTTGAATACTGGCAAAATGCCATATAGTGATTTGTCTATCTTGGGATTTAGAGATGTAATCATAGTGATGGAATTTAAACAAATGCTAAAATTCTATGTTTTGTAAGGGCAACAAATGTTATTGCTAAAACAGTAAAATGTGGGACTAATTGAAGTTTAGGGAAATAGTTACCTACTTAGCTACAGTGCCATCATATTGTTCTTGATTTAACTAAAATATCAAATGCCATTTTCTTAGGCACTGAAACATTTTTAAACGGGAGCAAGAAACTTAAGCAACTTTGAACAGCATTTTGTTTCAACATGTCTAGTTTTGATTGCACTTGTTTGTTCTCGAGATGAAATTTAAAGCATTATTGTCTGAGTTAAATAAGCATGTGCCCTCATTTGTTTAAACAAAGGTACAAAGGTAGAAAGCTATAGTTTTGTGATTTTCAATATGCATCACAGTGGAAATTAACTCTACATGTTTAGTTACCTTTTTAAACATTAATTACATCAGTTGGTTGAACTATACTCTTTCACATAGCAGGACTCAAAATTATTCCTTAACAATTCTACCAGTCTGTTTTCTTTATATAAAAATAGTACAAAGGATACATAAGTGTAATTTTTAGGGCAATTATCACATCCTGAATTTGCAGCTCCTAAACTCATCTTTTTAGGAATAAAGCTAGTTAAACTCATAGGTCTTTTAGTTGGAAAATGTTCATATTAAAGCTTTGCCAAAATCTTGTTTAGGGATTAGAGGTGGCTGAATGGGGGGGCCATGCGTTACGGGATTGCATTCTGTTTAAGAATACTATCGACTTCCGGTGGCTCGGCGGCTGCCGAAGGGGGTTGTTTGACAGCCTCCCGTTCAGGACTGTGTAAGAATCGCCGAAACAGCGCATATCAGCTGTTTGGCAATTTGAAACTTCTCTCCGGGCAAAGGAGAGAAGGAGAGCCTACTCGTGAGTAGGAGTCGAGTTCCCTAGCCTCCCTGGGTGCTCCCAGCGAGGCGAAGGTGAGAACTCCTCCGGAGCTCAGAGTTCCTCCGCAGATCGGGACGTCTTCGCTGCTAGCGAAGCCAGACGCCGTCTCCACCTCTGATTTTTTCTGAATTAAATTGTGAGTACTTTTAACAGACGGAGCTAACTAGGAAACCTGGACTTTTTATAAAGAACTTAAAACTTTGACTCAGAGTTTAAAGTACTCTTCTCAAATGATTGAAATCGAAAGTTACTTTTTGGAGAAAAAAAAATGGCTGCGGTTTGCCGCTTCTTTGTTCTAAAGAGACACTTTTACTTTCCTTCCAGTTGTGGATGGCTACATTGTTAAAACTGTAAAAAATCATCAAAAATTAAGGAAAAATCTCCAAAAAATAAAGAAAAATTAAAGGAAAATCTGTTTGACTTTTAACTGTTTTGGACTGTATATTAAAACTTTTTTTAAACTTAAGAATGGCTTCTAAACGAGGTGTAGCCCCTGCAGCCCCTAAGTCAGCTGTTTCCTCTCCAGTTGTACAGACTACGCAACAGAGAGCTAAAACTCCTCCAACCTCCTCACCACCTTATATTACTTTAAAGGATCTGCAGGACTCTTTGATGCAGATGCAGATGCAGATGTCTAAACAAATTGTACAACAAGTAAGAGTGGAGACAGAAGAGCTGCTTGCTAAAAAGAATGATGAACTGTGTGAGAATATGTCTCAAATCTTTCAGGGCCTCGCTTTTCATATGGATCGTATAGAGAATCGTGTGGAGGAAGTAGGAGAAAAAATGGAAGGGGTGGAGGAGAGAATGGAAAAAGTAGAAGAAAGTATAGAGATTGCTCAAAATGATATTGTAATGGCACAATTCAGAGAGATGGAACATGCAATAAGAATTAGAGGCCTTCAGGAAAATGCACAGGAGAAACTGAGAGAAGAGGTAACAGCTGCCCTAGCGTTGGCTTTAGACTGCGACCCTGAAATTATCTATGGAGAGATTGAAAAAATATTTAGAGTCAATTCATGGGTCGCACGTCAGAGAAAACAGCCCAGGGATGTTGTTGTTTATTTTTCCAGAAAAATACGTAGAAATGAAATTATACAGGCCTTTTACCAGCAGAAGTTTCAGATTGCTGCCCAGGATATTATACTTTTGAAAGAAATACCTTCAAAGATTTAAAAAAAAAGAAAGGAGTTTGCATTTCTGACTCAAGAGTTGAAGAAGCAGCGACTTCCGGTTTGAGTTCCTGTGCCGATGGCGGCGTTTTCGTTCGCCGCCTGCTCCGAGGACGCGTAAAAGCCGCAGGAGCAGCGTCAAACAGCTGCTCCGCGGTTTGAATCCCCTTCCCGGGCAAAGGGGAGGGGAGAGAGCTTCCCAGATAGGGGTAGAACTCCTGAGCCCCCACAGTTTTATAGCTGTGGGGGTGGAAGTGAGTTCCCCCGGAGTCAGGGATTTTTCTCCGCGCTTTGGACTGCCTCCGTTCTAAGAACGAAGCCAGACACGGACTCATCCTCTGCATAAAGGAGATCGTGAGTAAATTTTGGAGCAGACAGAGTGAACCAGGTGCTTGGGAGAGGCATGGACAAGAGCTTTAGCTCTGTTTTTACTACTTCTCCATCAAGATTTAAAGTCTAAGAAGGAGAACAAAAAAAGAGGAAAAAATGGCCGCGGAAGGGCGTTTTGCTCTTTAACAGAGACTTTCACTTATTGAGGACTTTTACTTTGGCTTTTACTTTCTGCTGGTCTATTATGGCTTCAGAGTTATTGGTATTGTAGGTGAACAAACATTTGTTTTTGTTTGTTTTTTGTGGCAGTTTCAATTTTAATGGACATTGTACTATTCAAATTAAATTTGAGAAGAAGGGAAGAGTAAAATGGCTTCAAAGCGTGGGGGAACTTTCCCTCCCCCTCAGAAAGGCTTGAGCTCTTCTTCTCCAGCTGTACAGATATCACAGCAAACAAAACCTACTCCTCCACCTTCTCCTCCATTGCCAGCTTTAACATTGAAAGATTTACAAGATGCTTTAAAAGACACTGTTAAACAGTTTGA
>NW_015388966.1:160121-161416 GCF_001527695.2 Protobothrops mucrosquamatus
CAGAGATCAGGGTGATCCCTGATCTCCCTTCCTTCCGCCGCGCCCTTAAGACATGGTTATTCCAGCTTGCGGGACTGGCCTAGGGGAAACTTTTAGAGGGGGTTTTAATTATATTTTAATTTGACCAAATTCAAATATTTCCCTTTTAACTAATTTTAAATTTGTAGTGTTATTTTTGTATTTTTACCTGATTGTCAGCTGCCCTGAGTCCGCAAGGAGAAAGGCGGAATATAAATTTAAATAAATAAATAAAATAAATAAATAAATAATAGTGTTTGCATTGCAAGCTCTGGCTGATAATGTAGATCGTGTTGCAGTGCGGGTTGATGAGGTGGAGGAGCATATTGAAGTGATGGAATTTAGAATGGGCAAAGTGGAAGAAAATACGGATATAAATCAGAATGAGATTCTCATGTCTCAATTCAGAGAAATGGAACATGCGTTGAGAATAAGAGGGATAGCTGAAAATGCTCAAGAAAAATTGGAGGAGGAAATTGTAGCAGAACTAGCTCTGGTTTTGTCCTGCCAACCTGAAGATCTAAAGAAAGAAGTGGAAAAATTGTTCAGAGTCAACTCATGGGTGGCGAGACAGAAAAATCTTCCAAGAGATGTAGTGATTTATTTTTCAAAGAAGTCAATTCGTAATGAAATTATTCAGGCTTTTTACAAACAAAGATTTCAAATTTTAGGCCAAGACGTGATAATTTTAAAAGAAATACCACCTAAGATACTTAAAAGAAGAAAAGACTTTGCGTTCTTGGCTGAAGAATTGAAATTGAGACAAATACAATTCAGATGGGAGATACCAGCTGGCATAATGGTTAATTATATGGGAGTCCGCTACCGTCTTAACACAGTGGCAAAGGCAAAGGATTTTTACAGATCAATTTTGAAAGCAGGTGATTTAGTATCCCCACAAGGCATTAGGAAGGAAAGAACTCAAGAAGACAACGCACAAGCTACTTCATCATCAAAAGCTACTAAACCACAAGATCAAATTCAAACGGAGTCACAACTTTTGGAACTTACAGATGATCCGAAATCTCAGAGAATGACCCGTGCAGCTCATAGACGTAAAGAAAGAGAGCAAAGAAGAGTGGAGGAGGTACCTATGGATCAGCAGGTTACTTCAGAGCCAGTGGGAGGAGCGAGACCAAAGAAATCAGTGTCGGCTGATATGCAAGGGGCGCTCCTGAGGCTCGCTGCCACTAAAAATGGCAAGGTTCCTGACATGGAATGTTAATGGATTGAATTCACCGCAGAAGAGAAAAAAGGTATTTTATTATTTGAAGCAA
>NW_015388966.1:164817-166471 GCF_001527695.2 Protobothrops mucrosquamatus
AATTGATGCTGAATTTGATAACTGCTGCGAGATTATTAATAGCTCAATGTTGGAAAATGGATTGTTTGCCTACTATAGAAGATTGGGCATTTAAAGTTTCAAATTTAGCAGAAATGGCTAAGATTTCAGCCTATGTGAAGGATTACTCACAAGAAAGATATATATCGGTTTGGAGAAGATGGATAGATTATATAGAAAATAAATATGGAACTAAAAAGTTTCATTTAGTTTTTGAGTAATATCTGTGATTGCTAATGTAATATATTTTATTAAAATTAAATATTTTGTAATAATGATTTGATATATTAGTTTAGGAGGGAGCTAAAGGATGTTATGGAATTGTTAATTTAAGGGTAACATAATTTAAGATAGAATATAATTATTGTATTGTAAACCCTGTGTGTAGCTCTGGGAAGTCGGGGGGAAGGGAGGGGGGTGGGGAAGGGTGGGGTTTGAGGGAGGTGGGGAGATATATTGTAAAACTTTTAAAAATTTTCAATTAAAAAAAAAAAAAAGAGTTGAAGAAGCAGCAAATACCCTTTAGATGGGAAATACCAGTTGGATTGGTCTTTATGTTTGCTGGCAATCGCTATAGGCTTAATACAGTACAGAAGGCAAAGAATTTTTACTCAACGGTGTTGAAATTTGATTCACCTTCTACATCACCAGCTAAAGGAGCAGAAGAAGGAGTGGAACAATTGATTGTGGAACTACCTGGAGCTATGTCGCTATCTGCAGGAGATTTTCAGAATTTACAAGTGTTGGAGGCAAAACAGGATCCAAAAGACCAGAGAATGACACGTGCGGCTCATAAGCGTAAGGAAAGAGAGCAACAGAAAGAGGCTATGCCCCAAACATGTGCAACTACTTCGGAGCCAGTGGGAGGGGCCAGACCTAAAAGATCTGTCACAATGGATCTTCAAGGGATGATTCAGAAGCTCCAAAAACCAAAGGATGGTTAAGTTAATAACTTTAAATGTTAATGGATTGAACTCACCACAAAAAAGGAGAAAAATATTTTATTATTTGAAGCAGCATAAGAATGATATTATATGTCTACAGGAAACACACATTACATTAAAAGATCAAAAGTACTTATTTAATCCTAAACTGGGCTTACATTTTGCGGCCTCCTCTCAAAAGAAAAAAGCGGGTGTAGTTTTTTATATCAAGAAGGAATTGGGGACTTCCGGTGGCAGGCGACTTCGCTGGACGCAGCTGTTTGCTGCTCCCGCCTGTTTCCGCGTAAAAGCCGTTTTGACAGCCTGCATCAGCTGTCAAATGGCTTGATACCTTTCCCCTGGGCATAGGGGGATAGGTGAGCTGCCCGAGGTAGGAGTTGAGTTTCCGAGTCGTCCCTTGTGGACGATGTAGGTGAGAACTCCTCCGGAGCCCCGGGCTTCTCCGCGATCCAGGACGCCTTCGCCGTAGCGAAGCTAGAAGCCGCCGCCACCACTGCAACTTAAAGCTAACTGTGAGTTTGCCTTGTAAGCAGACGAACCGACCCTGGAAGTCTGTTTTGTATTTTTGGACTATACTCTAACTTGGATAATACGTTCTTCCCTATATCTGAGTTGGATTGAGGGAAAGTGAACTTAAAATGGCGATGGCTTGATACTTTTCAGCAAGAAGTGAAAGTGATTTCCGGTTTGAA
>NW_015388966.1:170250-172774 GCF_001527695.2 Protobothrops mucrosquamatus
AAAAAAAAAAAAAAAAAAAAGAAGGAATTGATGCCAAAATTAATAGATACTGATGCAGAAGGAAGATTTGTACTTGTGGAAATTATTTTGAATGGGAAAAAATGTCTTCTTGTGGGATTATATGCACCAAACTTATATCAACAACAAAAGCAATTTTTTACTGTTTTGCATCAAAAGATAACGCAATTGGATTATAAATCGGTTATTATGATGGGAGATTGGAATGGTGTAATAGATCCAAAAAGAGATAAAAAGACTTCAGCTAAAACTTCAACACAAATTAAATTGCCTAAAAGTTTTTTTGCGTTACAGGAAGACTTTGAGTTAAGAGACATATGGCGTGAAAGGAATATGGGAGAAAGTGATTTCACCTTTTTTTGGGATAGGCATCAATCTTACTCCAGAATTGACTTTATTTTGATTACTACTGACTTGATGCCTAGGATTAAGAAGGTAAAGATTTTTCCTAAGATTTTGTCGGACCATAGTCCTGTATGGATGGAGATTTCAAATGAGGGAAATAGTAGAAGGACTTGGAGATTGAATGAGAACTTATTGAATTATGAAACAAATGTGCAGAAACTAAAGGATTATTTAAAAGAATTTTTCGCGTTGAACATGAATAAAGGCACCCCTATATCGATGGTCTGGGATGCAAGCAAAGCTGTTATGAGGGGAGCCTTAATTTCAATGAACTCTGCTTATAAGCGAAAACAGCAGCAAAATTATAAAGATATTGAGCAAGAGATAAAAATAAAAGAAAAAGCTTTCTCCTTAAACCCAATGGACAAGAGTTTAAAGGCATCTATTGTAATGCTGAAAGAACAGTATAATATGTTGCTCTCTGACCAAATTGCTATCAATCTGAAATACATGAAACATAATACATTTTGCAATGCAAATAAACCTGGAAGATGGTTAGCGTATCAATTACGTAAGAAACAAAAACAAAGACTTATTGAGAAAATAAACTATAAGGGTAAAGAACTTTTTCAACAAGATTTGATCAAAAGGGCCTTCACAGAATACTTTGCTAAATTATATGCCTCTGAGAATATACAATCAAATGAAATAGACAATTATTTACAACAAGCAAATTTGCCTTGCCTTTCTGAGGAACAAAAAGGACTGATGAATGGTATGATCACGGTGGAAGAGATTGCAGAGGCATTTAAGCAACTGAAGGTTGGTAAGGCCCCTGGTACAGATGGGTTTATTGCAATTTATTATAAAAAATTATTGGAAGAAATGTTGGAACCCTTGAGATGTCTATTTAATGACGTCTTAATGGGGGGACAAATACCACCATCTTGGAGATGTGCATTTATTTCACTTATACCCAAGGAGGACCAAAATATGACCCAGCCTAAAAATTACAGACCAATATCATTATTGAATACGGATTATAAGATTTTTGCAAAAATACTAGCCAATAGACTAATGCAAGTAATCAAACAGATTATTCATATGGATCAGTCTGGATTTATAAATGGAAGATATATGAAGAATAATGTTAGACAAATTGTGAATGTGTTGGAATACTTGGACAAAAACAATCAAATCCCGGCGGCCCTTATCTTTCTGGATGCTGAAAAGGCTTTTGATAAATTGGACTGGCAATTTTTGCTACGGTTGGTGGACAGAATGAACTTTGGGGATAGATTTTCTTCAGCATTAAAGGCTATTTATCAACTACAGTTTGCCCAAGTGATTGTCAACGGGGATTTGACAGACTCAATTAAAATTGAAAAAGGAACAAGGCAAGGCTGTCCATTATCCCCGTTATTATTTATTTTGACTTTGGAGATTTTATTAATCAAGATTCGAGAGTCTTCATTTATAAAAGAAATAACTTTGGGCAACAACGCTTATAAACTTAGACCATTTGCTGATGACTTGGTTTTCACTTTGTCGGATCCAACTGACTCGGCAAGAAATCTGATACAGATATTGACACATTATGGGAATGTGTCTGGATTTAAAGTAAATAATAATAAGACTAAAATATTAGTTAAAAATATGCTTATGAAAGATATAGAAATTTTAAGTAATGTAACTGGTTTTGAAATAGTTAAAAAAGTGAAATACCTGGGTGTTGATATTACTGCTTCTAATGCTAAATTGTATATGAATAATTATGATAAGTTATGGAAAAAAGTTCAAAAGGACTTGATGGAGTGGAAGAAATTACAGTTATCATTACTGGGAAGAATTGCAGCAATAAAAATGAATGTTCTCCCCAAATTTCTTTTCTTGTTTCAGATGATACCTATTTTAAAAAAGGACTCAAATTTGGAAGAATGGCAAAGAGGTATCAATAGGTTTATATGGCAGGGGAAAAAACCTAGGGTAAAATTTAAAATTTTGCAAGATGTACGGGAAAGAGGGGGACTTAAAGCCCCTAATTTAAAATTATATTATGAAGCAGTGGTATTAACCTGGATTAGTGATTGGATTAATTTAACTAATAGAGACATTTTGATACTTGAGGGTTGGGACTTATACTATGGATGGCATGCTTATT
>NW_015388967.1:0-29023 GCF_001527695.2 Protobothrops mucrosquamatus
CTCTGCGGACCTAACAGTGGTGGGATTGTCCTCCACCAAGTATGAAATACGTTCGCTCAGCCACTTCGCCAACCCTGACATGGGGGTGTCTCTAAAGCAGACAATGGGGCGAAGTGGGGTGCCCTCCTTATGGATCTTAGGAAGTCCGTAGAACCTAGGGAGGGCCGAGTCTTTAGGTCGCATTCTCTTAAGGGCATTGTCATCTACCCTTCCGGTACGCTTGAGGTTATTGAGAAACTTATTGACCCTGTTAACCATGGCTGTCATGGGGTCCTTACTGATTACCCTATAGGCGGTAGTTTCCCCAAGGAGATGTAATACCTTGGACACATACAGGGTCCTGTCCATCACCACTGTGGCCCTGCCCTTGTCAGCCGGCAATATTATAATAGATCTATCTCTTCTCAGCTGATCCAGGGCCACCAGCTCTTCTCTGGACAGGGCCTGGTGACGCCTATGTTGCATAAGTAAACCCGTCACCTGTTGCTTAATGGTGTTTCTGGTATCCTCCCCCATACCCTGTGATGTATGGCAGGCTCTAAAGCTGCTATAAAATCCAGCAGTTGTGCGTCCGTAAGATTATGTCCCATGTCACGCTGCAGCAGGGTGAGCTGAGAATGTGACAACGTCTT
This sequence comes from Protobothrops mucrosquamatus, assembly GCF_001527695.2. Lineage (NCBI taxonomy): Eukaryota > Metazoa > Chordata > Lepidosauria > Squamata > Viperidae > Protobothrops > Protobothrops mucrosquamatus. The sequence continues at coordinate 633 of NW_015388967.1, forward strand.
AGAAGACAAATTATGCACCAGTTTCTCCATGAACTTGTTACTGTGTAGCTTCCGTAGACCGTTTACCTTACTCTGGAGGCGCATGCTGGTTGACTGGCTAGCCTTCTTCATCGTAGACTGGATGTACTGGTCAAGTGCCTGGAAATGCTGTGTGGATAATCCCAACCCACAATGTTCACGGTGGTGACGGGCCCACGTTTCCAAAGCCCCTGCTCTCCTATGCTGGTCGTTTACAAGAGCTTGGAGTATGTGGCGTTGATACTGTTTGAGTGCTTGTTTGCATTCCGCTGAGTCCAAAACAGGTCTTCTCTGCAAAGATTTAGGTAGCAAGTCCTCGCGCATGCAAGTGTGGAGAAAAGTCAACTTGCGGTAGCAGGCTGAGACGCGAAGCTCGAGTTTCTCCCAGCGTCTAGCTGAGAGCAAGACTGCTCTATCATAATGAGAATTAATTATACTAAAAATCCGACTCTTGGGTGTCGGATCAGTATCAACGCCACATACTCCGAGCTCTTGTAAACGACCAGCATAGGAGAGCAGGGGCTTTGGAAACGTGGGCCCATCACCACCGTGAACATTGTGGGTTGGGATTATCCACACAGCATTTCCAGGCACTTGACCAGTACATCCGGTCTACGACGAAGAAGGCTAGCCAGTCAACCAGCATGCGCCTCCAGAGTAAGGTAAACGGTCTACGGAAGCTACACAGTAACAAGTTCATGGAGAAACTGGTGCATAATTTGTCTTCTAAGATGTTGTCACATTCTCAGCTCACCCTGCTGCAGCGTGACATGGGACATAATCTTACGGACGCACAACTGCTGGATTTTATAGCAGCTTTAGAGCCTGCCATACATCACGGGGGTATGGGGGAGGATACCAGAAACACCATTAAGCAACAGGTGACGGGTTTACTTATGCAACATAGGCATCACCAGGCCCTGTCCAGAGAAGTGTAATTACTAGAATAATGATGTGTCAGGAATAATGCATAATCACTGGGAAAATTCTGTGTCAGTAATATGTGACTAACCTAATGCGCATTGCACATGGATACAATGTATGTAGCAAACCCTCCATTGTATACCCGTGAGAAACGAACCTAATGTATTACAATGTGTATTTCAATGTGTAATTCTTTGTTCCTGAAAGAAGGATAGTATAAAACTGAAGTCTGATCCCGCCCTCAGGGTTCAGAATTCCTTGTCTCTAATGCTTCTGAACCTGCACAATAAATCTCTCTGCTAAAAACCCTCTGGAATTCATAAAAGTCCTTTCGTTTTCCACAAGACTTCCATTGCTTTCCACTTTTGAGCAAATAGTATCCTTGCTGCCGTAACCACATGAATAATTAGATATGTATCATCTTTATTTACATTTTTCTCTAGTATTCCTAATAGTAATGTCTCAGGTTTGTATTGAATGTTTTGCCTAGTCATTTCTATTGCCCATTCCCAGACCATACATCAATACATCTGTGCTTCTCTACATGTCCACCATACATGAAAAAAGTGCCCTTTTCTTTTTTACACTTCCAGCACATAGGTGAGTATCTGTTATACATTTTGGCTAATCTGGCCGGAGGGAGATGCCATCTGTAAACCATCTTATACAGGTTTTCTTTATATGATGTCACCAGTGTAATTTTGTTATTTCGTTCCCATACTTGCTGCCATTGATCCATATTTATATTATATCCTAGATCTATTGCCCATGTCACCATTGTTTCTTTAACCTGCTCCTCATATAGCTTATATTCCAACAAGTATTTATAAATATTCTTTATTTGTTTTTTCCCCGGGCCTAGCAATATTTTATCTAACCCCGTATCTTGTCTGTTAATACCCCATTCTTGCTTATCCTTCATATATCTTGCTTGTATCTGGAGATAGGACCACCACTCCAAGTCTATTCCTTGTTGTCTTAGCTCTTGTTTTTGTTTTAAATAACCTTCTTCTGTCAAAATGTCTTTATATATAATAGCCTTGTCTTTCCTATACAGATTGGGATGTGTGACTGCCTCCAATGGCGATAGCCAAGCCGGAATCTTTGTGTAATATTGACGTTTGACTATATTCCAGCTTTTTATTAATTCTTGCTGAACCTTATGTCTTAAAAAATATTGGTGGTTTCTGCTTTGCCCCGTCCATATGTGAGCATGCCAACCCTGCTGAAGGTCATAACCCTCTAAATGTAAACATCTTTTATTTTCTAAGGTTATCCAGTCTCTAATCCATGTCAGGGCTGCTGCTTGGTAATATAGCTCCCAATCTGGGAAACCTAAACCTCCCCTCTCTTTGGCATCCTGTAATGCCTTTAATTTTATTCTTGCCTTCTTACCAGACCACACAAATTCTAAGGTTAATTTATTCAACTCCTTGAAAAAAAATTTGTCTAATTGAATTGGGATGTTCTGAAACAGGAATATCATTTTGGGTAGGATGTTCATTTTCACTGCTGCAATTCTCCCGAGTAATGAGAGATGTAAATTTTTCCAGCGGTCTAAATCTACTTTTATATTCTTTACCAATTTGCCATAGTTGTCTTCTTTAATTGATGAGCAGCGTGCTGAAATAACTATCCCTAGATATTTTAATTTGGAAACTACTTGTATACCTAATTTTGCCTCGAGGTTTCCTTTTTGTATGTTAGTCATGTTTTTTGTAATAATCTTTGTTTTGTTTCTATTTATTTTCAAACTTGCCAGATCCCCATACTCTTCCAATATTTTGAATAGTTTCTGCCCTGATTATTTTGGGTCTTCTAATATAAATGCTAAGTCGTCTGCATAAGCTTGAAGTTTGTATGTTTCTTTCTTAATCTTAAATCCTTTAATCTGCTCTTCTTGCCTTATTACTCTAGCAAGAATTTCTAATGTATATATGAATAACAATGGTGAGAGAGGACATCCTCTTGTGCCTTTCTGTATGTTGAATTTGTCAGTGGCCTCTCCATTTATTATGATCTGGGCCTTTTGTTCAGAATATATTTTTAATTTAAATTTTTCCCCAACATCCATTGATTTTAGTTGTTGGATCATAAATTGCCAATTGACATTGTCAAAAGCCTTCTGTGCATCAAGGAACAGAAGTGCCACTTGACGATCACTATGCGATTCATAAAATTCAAGAATGTCTAAGATTGTTCTTATGTTCCGTTTAGTCTGCCTGTTTGGTAAAAACCCATTTTGATCAGAATGTATGAAATAAATTAGGTACTTTTTTAATCTCTCCACCATTATTGAGGCAAAACTTTTATAGTCAGAACTCAATAATGATATAGGTCTATAATTTTGTATCCGTGTTTTTTCCGCTTCTTCTTTTGGAATCAATATTATATTTGCCTCTGACCAGGACTTAGGTATTTTAGCTTCGGTTAATACGGCATTGAAAACTTCTAGTAGGTGTTGATTAAGTACACTTTGTTGCTCTTTATATAGTTCCGCTGGTATTCCATCTGGGCCAGTCGCCTTATTGATCTTTTGTTTACTTATAGCCCTGGTTATTTCAGCCATTGTTATTTCCTCATTTAACATAGATTTTATTTCCTCCGGTATCTTCGGTATATCTGCCTTCTCTAGGTATTCTATTATCCTTTCTACATTTTTTCCCTCATTTCTCTTATATAATTTTTCATAGTATCTTTGAACGATTCCCCTTTTTATAGTCTCCTCCCCCTGAGTCTCTCCTTTCTCATCTTCCAAATTAATGATCCGTAGCTTCTCTTTCTGCCTTCTTAATTTATACGCCAGCCATCTTCCCGGTTTGTTCGCGTGCTCAAAGTTATTTTGCTTAGCTGCCTGTAATTTTTGTGCTAACTTTTCCGAATCCTCTATACAAAGTTTATGTTTAATTAGATCCATTTTGTTTTTCAATCCTTTGTTTTCAGGATCTCTCTGAAATTGTGTTTTGGCCTGTTTGTATTCTTCTTCAAGCCTCATCCTATATTGTTTTTTCTCTTTGTTTCTCTTAGCCGTGTACGAGATTGCTACACCCCTCATATATGCTTTAGCCATATCCTATATGTTCTGCAAGGATGTATCCCCATTATCATTTGCTTGAAAGAAAAAGTGCATTTCTTTCTCCATACTTTCCTTAAATTCTTTTTCTTTGAGAATCGCTCTTTGGAGAGTCCATCTTGGCCTGCTCCTTTGTCCTTTCAAGTGAAAACTTATAGGGTTATGATCTGCCCAGAGGCTAGGTTCTATATCAATTTCTTGGATTTCCGAGTCTAATTCTTTTGAAAACCATAACATGTCTATCCTAGTCCATGATCTATGTCTATTAGAAAAGTATGTGTATTCCCTCTTATCATAATTCCTTTCCCTCCAAACATCATGTAAGCTAAGATCTGTACACATCTCAAAAAAGGTTTTGGGAAGTGGGTTTTTTTTTGTTTGTTTCCTTTCCTTGCCTCCGTACTTTTATGGTCTTTTGTTTTATTTGCAATCGCATTAAAATCTCCGATTATACAGAAACCATTTCCCTCCTTATCACTCAGCTTATTATGAAGGTTTTTAAAAAAGGATACTTGAGCTCCATTTGGGGCATATATTACAACAATTATTATGGTTTTTTAATTCAGTTTAGCCTCAATTATCAAATCCCTTCCCTCTTTGTCTTTATAGATTTGTTTCGAAATTATCTTCTGCTTAACATACAGAGCTACTCCTCTTTTTTTTTTCATCTAGTGAAACATATAGCCTACCTAATTTAGGTTGTTCTAATAGATATTCTTGATCATTTTTTATGTGAACCTCCTGTAAGGCGATAATGTCCACATTTAATTTAATAAGCTTACTAAAAACTTTCCTACGCTTTACTGGTGCATTCAATCCTCTAATATTTGTTGACCAAATCCTATACTTCTCTCCCATTGTCCTGTTTTTGTCATGTCTTTGTGCTTCTAGTAATTCTTATTTCCTTCGCCTCCTCTGAGCTTCTCCCCTGTTGTTCTGGCCTATCTTGACCTCTTCCCCCTCTCACTTCCTCCATGCTTTGCTCTGTCCCTCTTTTCTCCAACATTCGTTCAATATCTCTTCTTTTTTCAACCATAGCTCTTTCTTCTCCGAGATCCCTCAGGTCTTCCTCTGAAGCACAATATTGCCTATAGAAGTCTTCCACTTTCTCTATTGTATCTAATCTAAACCTCTTCTCCTGCCAAGTCACAATAAGCCCCTCCAGTGTTAACCATCTAAAATTTACATTGCTTTGATTTAGCCTGGACGTCAGGAAGAGGTAGTTCTTTTGGAGGTCTCTCATCCTTTTTGGTATTTGTTTTAACACAATAATTTGTTTCCCTCCGTATTCTAACTGTTCGTCATGTGTCCTATATAATATTTCATCTCTAATTTTATTTTTTATAAACTTCACATGGATCTCTCTAGGAAGGTTATCTCATCTCCCATAGTTTGTTTGCACCCTGTATGTCTCATCCATCCCAACAATCATCTCTTCTTTGTCAATCTCAAGAGCTCCTGCCAACAAACCCACCATCTTGTCTGGAAGATCTTCTCTTTCCTCAATAACATTTTGGAATCTAAGATATTGGGTTGCCTTCTCCGCTTCCAGTAACGTCACCGCTGTCATTAACTCTTTATTAGCCTCAGTTAGGTTTTTGTCCATCTCTTCCACCTTCTTTTCTTCATCGTCCAATCTTTGCTCTACTGCCAGCAACTTCTGCTCATTTTTTGTGATTTGCTGCTGAAAAGCTTCAAACCTTCTGTCTATTGCCTGAATCTTCTCTCTCATTTCTCCAGTAACATTCCTTACTACTTCTAGTTCCGTTTTGATTTCCTCATGGTTCTTCATCATGACTTCCTGGCTTGCCTTCATCATTGCCTGCAATTCTTTAAGTGGGTTGGAACATTCTCTTTGAAGCATGTCATCTAACGATCTTTGGCTCATGGGGCTGGAACCTTGTGTTGCATTTTTCTTCCCCCCACCAATCTTAGCTAAATTTGGATTGCTTGCCATTTTAAATAAACTTTCCCACAGCTTACTCTTCTTCCAAAATATCCACTTTCCACTTCCCTCTTTTCGTTCTTCCACTTTCTCCCCCTTTACGTTATTCCCCTTTCAGGTGTTTAAACAACAACAATATCGCTGGTATATTCCATCTATGTAACTCTATCAGTATAATACTAATACAAGTACAGGTTCTAATAGTTCAATCTCAGCTGTTAACTTTAAACTTTCCCAGTGTTTCCTTTTTTCTTTATATAATCCAATAAACCCTTCAATCTCTCTTTAATATTTTTTTCTCTTTCCTTCTTTCTTCTGTCTCACACCATTCCATTCTATACGTCCATATAGTCACCTGCTATCTCCTCAACAACACTTTCCAAAGTTGTCAGTCTCTATATCATTCCAGTTCCTTCTGTCATGCAATCTCTATCTCTTTCTGGGGAGAAGAAAAAAAAACCACATACAAAAAAAGAGAACAGACACCTTTCCACTGGCCAATCCACTCAGCAATCAAAGGCAAAAGCCAGAGGCCATAAAACAAGGTTCTTAGCTTAGTTAAAGGTTGATTCCTGTCCTTTTGTGTGGCTTTAAAACACTAGGTCTTTAATCAGTGCAGCCTGGCTCCTCCACATCAGGCCCTTCCAGGCGCTCTTCCTGCCACTTTCACTTGCTGCTATCTTTCCACTCCTTCAGCTTCACTTTTTCCAGGCTTCCCCTTTTCGCTTTCTCTTTTGATGCGTCTACCAAAACTGCTCACAAAGCTTTGGGAAAAAGTCAATTTAGTCAAATCCGATTTACCGCCATTCCGCTATTCCCTCGCTTGCTCCGTCCAGCTGTCAGCTTCAGCAGCCATTTTTGGCCATCTTCTTCCCGATCTGCTCGGTACTGGGTTTATCCACTACCATTCACCAGTCGCCACCAACGGCAGAGCAGCAGATCACTCCCACCTTCCGTCACCCCAACGAGGCTTCTTTCGGCTCGGATGAGCCCCACGGACCTAGGACAAGTGTTTGGCAGTGCCAGAGAGACCATTCACACCGCCGCCCACTCTGACAGCTGGCTCCTCCCCCCATACATTTTGAAGGGATGTTTCTTCTTTCTTGTTTATTTAAAAAAAAATCCATTTCCTTTGTTGCTAATTGTAAAAAATCTTTTTCTTTCAATATAGATTTATTCAGAGACAATCTTAATTTTTCTTGGATCCTTTCCAAGTTATTTTTATTGGGTTGTGGTCTGCTCAAACATTAGTTTCTATCTCCACCTCTTGTATTATCATTTTCAAGTCAAAAGATGTCCATATCATGTCAATTCTAGACCATGATTTATGTCTATTTGAATAATATATATATTGTAGTTTTTCTGGGTTTCTCTCTCTCCATATGTCTTGAATACACAATTCTTCTTTCATTTTTAAAAATGCTTTAGGTAGTATATTTCCTCCTTTTCTCCCTTGTTTATGGCTTTTCTAATGCAAAGTCGCATCTGCTATTGCATTAAAGTCTCCCATTATACAAAGATTTTGGTAATTTAAGTCCAGTATTTTCTTGTGTAGTTGTTGATAAAATTGCTCTTGCTTATCATTAGGTGCATATATTGCTACCATCAATATCTGTTTTTGATCCACCATAATTTCCACCATTAGTATTCTCCCCTCTTCATCTGCATAAATTTGTTTGGGATTCATCTTTTCTTTAATTTAAAGGGCTATTCCTCTTTTCTTTTGAGATGCAAGTGTAAAATAAAGTTTGCCAATTTTTGGTTCTTGTAGAATTTTGGAATGTTGTCTCTTAATGTGTGTCTCTTGGAGGCAAATTATGTCCATTTTTAGTCTTTGTAGTCTTGTAAAAAATTTTCTCCTTTTTAAGGGAGAGTTTAGTCCATTTATATTTATTGATAAAATTCCAATCTCCTCTATCTCTTTCAATTATATCTAGGTCTCAGTCTTCTAGTCGATCTTATCTGTCTCTGGTCTCTCGGTCTTGCTCCTTCTTCTGGGTATGTATTTTTAACTTCTTCCTCCTCTGTTTGTTTAGTGGCTCCCTCAATTATCATTTCTTCTTGCTTCTTGGGTTCAGGATCATCTTTTTCCAAGAAAGCTCTGTGGTTATCAAAAAATTCTATTGCTTTAAGTGGTGTGTCCAGTCTGTATCTTTTCGTGTCCCAGTAGATTAAGATCCCTTCTGGAATCAACCATCTAAAATTCACTCTTTTTTTGCCAATTTCCTGGTTAGAAACTGATAGTCTCTTCGGGCCTTTCTTATCCTTCTAGGAATTTGTTTGAGAACTACTATTTCTTTTTCTTTATATTTTAATGGTTTATTTCTTACTTTTCTCAAAATCTCATCTCTTATGGATCTTTTAAGAAATCTAACATGGACTTCCCTGGGCACTTTATTTCTTCTAGCATAGTTTGAGATGACTCTATAGATCTGATCCAATTCTCCTTCTATTTGGATCTTCCCCATTCCTAGAACATCTGCCAGTAACTCCATAATCAAATCCAAAAGATCCTCTTCCTTGTCTTCTATTATATTTTGGAATCTTAAAAAATATGAGGCCCATTCCATTTCTATAACCACCAACGAGTCTTCCACTTCTCCATTTATTTGTGCCAATTTTTCATTTTCATCTTTTAAAGCTTCTAATTTCTGGTCAACTTCAACTGATTTATCTTCCATTTTTTAAATTCTTTGCTGATTGTCTGTAATCATCTGGTTAAACTTTTTTTTCAATTTGGGAGTCTATATTAGTAATTTTTGGTTCATTTTGTCAAGATCATTTTTCAAGTCTTCATGATTTTTCATTAAAGTTGCCATCTGGGCTGCAATTGCTTGCAAAATTGCTTGAGTGTCTTTTTGGTGAACATCCATCTTTTCCTGCTGCAGCATTGTCGCAACTGATTTCTGATATACTGGACTTGCAGAAGTCGAAGCAGGGGCAGAAGATCCTTTTTTCCCAAGTTTAGATAGATTTGAAACGCTCATCTTTGTCTTTACTTCTTGAATTGTAATCCACCAGGTAGCCAAATGGCTGGCGTTTATAATCCAAAAGGCTCCTATTAATTAGGAGGGGAAATCCATAAAAGTAGTAGTAATAATAATAATAATAATAATAATAATAATAATAATAATAATAATAATAATAATAATAATAATAAAGTAAAAATAGCAACAAGGAAAAAAGGAGGGAAAAAAGCTTCCAAAATACACAGGAAAAAATAAAAAAGAGAAGGAAAAGGAAAAAGCAAAAATATCAAAATTATAATCCACCAAATTCTGTTCTGGGAAATTTCTTAATTTTCAATTCTTCTAGGACAGCTTATTATAGTTCCAAAGCACACAGTGTTTATAATCCAGGGAGGCAGATGGCTCCAAATACTATTTGTTTATAGATATAGTCTATCTTATAAAGCCAAGTAAACCAAGAGAAAGTCTTTTCTCCAGCAAGGTTTTAAGGACTTTCAAATAAACACTCTCTGGGCATGCAGCCAAAATTCTAATCTGAATAAGCTTCAGTTAAGGGAAAGTGATATAGTTCTCAATGTAACCACAAGGTGGCACTAAGTATCCATTCCCAGCATGTTTAGAGGAGGAAAAAAACGATGAAAGTAAAAGAGATTGGGTAGTTTAAAGAGTAAAAATTGTGATGGCTTTTCAACAAAGAACGAAGACAAAAAATCTCTATATAAACAGGAGCTTTCCAAAATTATCATGAGCCTCAGACAGCTTTAAAGCATAGAAAGTTTTTAATTTGCCAAAAAGCTTAAACTGCCGCTTAAGTTCAGGAGGGGGGGGGAGAAAGAAAAAGTTCCATCCCCTCCCTAAAAGTAAAAGGCATGCTCTCAAGCTGTAATGGAGCTATTTGCCAAACTGGAATCCACTTCCAGTGAGAAAGGAAAAGTATTCTCACCCAGTTCAGTTGTATGCTGCCAGTATAAGCTTCTTCTTCATCTCCGACAATCAGCTGGCAATGGCGGAACACATAAATGTGGCCCACCTTTCTTCTGCCAATTCCGGGGGCTCTTTTGGCTCCAATGAGCCGGCTACCACTGACCCGTGGCCCCCAAACTTCACCCCTTTGTGGTCACCTCTGTGGGGTGGCTTTCAGTCCAAATAGACCCACCGGCAGGCGAAAATCGGACCCAGGGAGAGGAGAATCTTTCCCCCGGGTCTATTCTTCAGCTATGTCACCGGAAACTCCCCTATCTCTGGGGGCTTTATTTCTTCTTGCATAACTTTAGTTAACTCTAAATATTTGGTCAATCTCTCCCTCCATTTCCTGGTCCAGCCAACAGTTCTATCATCAGATCAGTAAGATCTTCTTCCTTCTCTTCCATTATATTCTGAAATCTTAAAAAAATAAGATGCCTTTTCCATTTCTAAAACCGCTACTGAATCCTCTAATTCTCTATTTGCCTGCATCAATCTTTGGTTTTCATCTTTTATTTCTTCCATCTTTTGATCGGTTTCTACTGATTTGTCTTCAGTTGTCTGGATCCTTTGTTCATTCTTTGAAATTTTTTGTTGAAAGTTTTCCAGTTGGGATTTCAAATAGTGGATTTCTTCCTTCATTTTATGAAAGTTATCTTTTGTTTCTTTGTGATTTCTCTTTGTGACTTCTTTATCTGAAGTAATTACCTCCTGAATTAATTGTAATGTGGTTTGCATTTCCTTCTGAAAAGTGTTGGTTTTTTCTTGCTGTAACATTGCATCAATTGATCTCTAATACACAGGACTGGGGGTAGTAGAAGACGGAGCTGAGGATGGTTTTTTGTTAGCTTTAGCTAAGTTAGAAACACTCATTTTTGTTCCCACCCTCCAAAACTTTCTCAGTTCTAATATATACCCATTTTATCAACTTTATACAAACCCTCCAATCTTACAATCAATATTACCATATAACCTTTAAGTTTGTCTTGTAATCTTTGTCTGTAACCTCTCATAATCCAATAGATGAGGGGTGCCCAATCTGTGGGCTGTGGCCCACTACTGGGCTGCTGCCACTTGGCCATCGGGCTGCATGAAGGGATGGCCAGTAGACACGCTTGTGCGTGCACTCACCCCTCCACACTTGCGCTAGCGCCGTCCCACCCCTGAGTGTCCCACCAGCACTAGTACCACCCCGGCGCTAGCGTTGCTCTGGCCCCAAGTGTCCCACCGGTGCTAGTGTCACCCCACCCCCAAGTGTCCCACTGGCACTAGGGGAGGGCCTTCTCTGTGGGTGCCCCCACCCTCTGGAACGAACTACCCCCCGAGATCCGGACAATTCCGGATCTCCTAGCTTTCCGCCACGCCCTCAAGACATGGCTTTTTCAGCAAGCGGGTCTGGCCTAGGGTGAATTTTTAAATAGGGACAATTTTAATGATTTTAATAAGACACAGCGACAAATATTTGTTTTTAATTGGTTTTTATTGGGGATAATGTTTTATTGTTTTAATATGCTGTGAGCCGCCCTGAGTCCTGTGGGGAGAAGGGCGGCATATAAGTCCAATAAAAGTAAAAGTAAAGTAAAGTAGCGCCATCCCGAGCATCCCGCTGGTTCTAGTGCCACCCCGCCCCCAAGCATCCCACCAGTGCTAGCACCACCCTGCTCCAGAGTGTCCCACTGGCACTAGTGCCACCCATAGCATCCTGCCAGCACTAGCGCTGTCCCATTTGCCGCACTCGCACCCACGCAGCCCTGTTTCCATGTGCGCTTGTGCTCACATGTGGCCGTTTGTGTGTGTGCATATGCTCACGTGTGGTCCATTTGTGCATGCATGCACGGGGCTCATTTTTGCACATGCATGTGTGTGGGCCATTTGCATGTGTGCATGTAGCAGCGCCTGCCTCCCATTCTGGGCTGCCAAATCAAAAAGGTTGGAGACCTCTGCAATAGACTCCCCCACATATGGGGAAGCAGGAGGAATAAAATCTTCTAGTCCACTTCTGTCTTTCAGTCCCAGCTTCAAACAATTGTCCAAAGGTCCAAAATTGTCACTCGGTAGCTTATGAATGGCTGCTTGCTTGCAGCCAGTCTTTCACCTGTTGGTTCAGAGAGCTTCCTTGGATCAAGTGGTTCAGTAGCTGCCTCACAACTTTAAATTGTTCCCAAGTTAGTTTTGTGATCTATCTTCTTTCCTCCCCGAAGGTTTTGAGCTGCCACATTCTTCTAGTGGGAGGGGTATCAGAAAAGAAATCCCCCTTCTTGTTTCTGGGAGCCTTGATTTTGGGATTTTTTTTTAGAAGAAGGTTTTTACAATTATAGTGCAGGAAGGTTGATCTCACCCAGTTCCAGACGCAATGCTTTTCTGCTTGGTTATGCTTTTTTTTCCTGGCTATCGGTAGCTTCTGACTGGCTGCTTGCTTGCAGCCAGTCTTTTGCCTGTTGGTTCAGAGGGCTTCCTTGGATCAAACAGTTCAGCGGCTGCCTCCCCATGATTGACGAGGGTCTCCTCCTTCTTCATCACCTCTCTGGGGTGACTTTAGGCCCTTTTTGGACCCCCAGCAGGGTGAAATCAGACGTGGGAGGCAGAGCCCCACTTCCCTGCACCCATTTTGCTATGATGTGGAACTGGAAGTCTCGCAAAGCAGTTCTTCTTGGAAGAGTCAGAAATGTATACCTGCCTCACTCAAATGTTCCCTTCTATATTGTCAGCTCTTCAAGGTAGGCCAGGCCAAGAAACAGGTACAGCAGGATTCCAGGAATGCTATTTAGTAAGGTAGGTAATAGAATTTTGAAATGCTCTCCAAATTTTCTCTCTCTCATCTTATTCTAAACAAAATTAAGGTGTGGATTCTTCTTTCTCCCCTCAGAACTGTGTAACTTTTTGTACTATCCCTCCCTTAATGGCTCATACATTCCCACCCTATCACCAGTATTATGTCTAAATTTCCTTATACCTACAGTTAGATTTTTAAAATGATAACAGGAAAGCATAAACTGCTGAATCCTGCATGTTATGAAGCTATCTATAAAGAAAAAGGTCCTTACCTATCGCTTCAATGAAATTCTACAGACTCTTGAGTCAGACGAAAATGGTAATTATAGTTATTGATGATTACCCAGAAAACTGTATAAAACAATCAGAAAATTAGAATCATGAAATTTTTTGTCCCCATCGCTAATTCCTGTCCTCGATTGTCTCTGTTTCAAGTCACTGAAATCATGTGTATTGCCTCCAGGGTCATGACTGACAAAGTCCAAGAGATTATATGCTTAGACTGCTTTTGGATGATACTCAGAAAAGTATGGAAACCTTATTTTAATACAAATACAACTAGAGGCAAGTTGAAGCTGCTTCATTTGTGAACTGGTGGCAAAACAAAGGCAACATGAAAACATGGCAGAACAAAGATGTTGCAAGAAAACTTGAAGTTGCAAATGAATATCGAGCTACAAAGAGTTTAAAAAGTATTTGTAATACAGAATTTGGATAACTTAAAATCAAGCTGCATGGGAACATCTGGATGTACTTCTGAAGATATTAGATTAGCTATGTAAGTTCTTGCTTTCTTAACTTTCAGACATTTAAAGTAACTATTTTCATTTGCTAGCCATCTGCTTTGAAAATTTTGCCTTGATGATTTCTGACCATCAGGAGCTACTGGGTCAGTATGGCAGAGTAGTTAATTGTATCCAGCTAGGACCTAAGGAGACCCAGTCAATCATAAAGCTGATTGAACAATTTTATTCCAATCACTAATTCTCAGTCTAAGCAACTTACAGATTGCCTAAGAATCATATGGGATGGGAGAATCATGTATATCAGGGGTGTCAAACTGCTGGCCACTGGGCTGGATGCGTCATGCGGAAGCTGCGCCCATTGCCGGCAATGGCAAAACAGTCCCGATATGTTGCATGACAAGTTTGACATGTCTGATGTATATCATATGAGATCTTGGGACTTATTGGGAAGCTGTTCATTTCGGATCTGGGTAACCCTAGATCACATTTATTCTCAAAGCAAATCAGCTTGCATTAGGAAGTCCTCTGGGTAGCCTCAATGGAGCAAGGAATATCTTCACCCTGGTCGATACTCAGGAAAGCATTTTTCCTGATAACCTTACTGCTGCAGAAAACTATTCATTAGCAGATGGGGGAAAGGTTCATTGCCTCTGGTCCTGAGAGCATACCAGGCTTATCTTGGCTTTTAAAGGAAGATGCAAATTTTAGCAATTGTTGCAATGCACAGTGAAGTATATGCAAGACAAGAATTGGAAAGACATATTAATTTGGAAGTATAAATAATTCAGTTGCTTGGAGGGCTTTGGCTTACTCCCACCTGCTGTTTGAGATAGTGGTGATGGTTTTTACAAAAGAGGCTTAGAGTGCTTTAAAACATTAAGTCAGCCTACTGTGTGCTGCAGTTATTCATATCATTTTGCAATATAGCTTGTTTTGTGAGGTACCTCATGATCTCCCAATAATCCCTCTCTCTTTAAAGTCTTATTCCTGTCACCAGGATGTGCGTGTAATCTACCCATAGCACAGAAAGGATTTCATCAACCCTCTTTCTGTTGCACTAATTTAGTTGGACTAATTAGAAAAAAAAAGATGGGCAAAAAAGGCTGAAAGTTCTGTTTTTTTTCAGTTTGGCACAAAAGTTTATTTGTGAAGACATTTAAAACAGGCAAAATTCAGTGCTTATTTTATATATAATTGACTATTTCTAATGAGATTCAGATAATCCTATTTGGGGAACTTGGGATAAACCCCACATAAAAATCTACTACAAGCTGCAGGCTTTAAGAGAGCTGCCAGACAAGGACTGTTAAGAAGGATAAAATGAAGAAAAATCTCAGGCTTTCCCAATGAATGAAATAAAGGACTAGGGTTCATGAAATTTATATATCTTTGTTACAAGAATAGCAGTTAAATCAAATAAGATGAGAAAAAATGGCTTTATTAAACTTATAACAAAGGCTTAATAGAGCAAGTAGCATGTAGGAAAGTAAGAAATTAAGATTTTTCTTTTAAAAAAAGAAAAAAAGCAATAGCAATTAGACTTACATACTGTTAAGTCCGGAGAATAATGGCGCTTGAGATGAAGCATCTTCCAACAAGTCTTTATTGTTTGCTCCATTCTACGAACAACCCGAGCAGAGGCACGCAGGCCTCTATTTATACCCTCTGATCCCCGGGCAAGTTTAACCAATCATGAGGCGGGCTTTTCCCGCCTTGCGCATGCGCACAAGACTGGCGCTGCTCAGTCTGGTCCCGGGCAGCTTCTGCAAATGCCCGGGACTCTTGCAACGTCCCGAGCCTGCCTCTTGCAGGCTCAGGACACAACACATACCACCTCACAGTGATTTATAGCACTCTCTGGGCAGATTACATATTGCCCCCAACAATCTGGGTCCTCATTTTACCAACCTCAAAAGGACGAAAGGCTGAATCAACCCTGAGCTTTGTCAGGATCGAATTCCAGACTGTGGGCAGAATTTGCCTGCAATTCTACATTCTAACCACTGTGCCACCGGGGCTCCTATCTAGCCTATTCATATTTTTCCTAATGGGAAGAATAGCCTCATGTTCCAGAATAAATGTCATGAGGCTTACAGCTTTTGATACTGGGGGCAATATGGTGACCAGTAGCCAATGAAAACCATATTCTCCGTGAATTTGGCAACATCTTTTTAAAGCTATCCAAGTTGACAGCTGTTATATGAACATCAGTTGCTACTTATGTTCCATCTAACTAGGCATTGTGAAGACTAAACTGACACACTTCCCTGGATTTTAGACAGGAATTTTAGTTTGATTGGCAGCTGCCCAGAATTGGCTGAATGATGGGCAGTTGTATAAATGTTCTAAAACAAAATAAATTTAAAAAACTACCGGCACCTGGAAACATGGGGTTTAGGAACCTGGAATTTTGTTCATGGGGGAAGAAAGAGAGAGGAAACACAATCGTATAAAATAAACTCCACAGCATGGCTGACCAAACAGGCATTTTTCTGTCTTTCCTTTAATTCTTAAAGTATTTTAAAATAATTACTTATGCCTCCAATACAAATTGATCTCATTACATAGTTTAAACATTGTAATAAATTATAAACAAAGATATGGAGAATTGTCCAAATTTTATAGGTGTGTGCCCAGGAAAGTTTCTTGAAAAGTTTAAAATTTGCTCAAGACAGATTCTGAATAATTCAGTAGCATTCAGTTTTTCATTTGAAGGTATAATAAGGAATGCTCAAGCTTTTCACCTAATATTACAGTTCAAAGCATGTCATTCATATGAGCTCATCAACACTTACTAGAACAATCCTATAAAGCAGATCTCTGTCTACTGTCTTTATACTGCAAATGGAAAATGGAAGCAATAGTGAATTCAATATGAGACAACTGACCCAATTATTTCCTTGTTTTAAATATACTTAATATTTCTCTTTTTTATATAATATTTTATTAATTTTCCAATTTTACATTTAAGTATTTAAAAAGCAGCATGGTGCTGGGTTAATCAATAGTTTGATAACAAAATCTTTAGTACAAATCTCAAATTACAACATCAAATATTTTCTCTCTTTTTCCCTTAACATTTACTGTCTCATATTTAAGCTAATACAGTTCTTATTATAGCAACTCAGTAAAAACATCATTATTATATTTATCAATAAATTTTTAGCTTATATGTATCTTAATTATTTTTTACATTCAATCTTGATAAACAATCCATATCCTGTTATTAATTTTTTCCCAATTTTTAGTTTCCCATCAATATTCCAATTTACCCTTTGATGTTTATAATTTTCAGGCTTTAGGTAACCAAGATTTCCCTTATCTCAATTCATAACAGAATCTAATATCCAAAATACACATTTTATCTATTTGAATATAATCTTGTTCTATTTCCTAAAAGTTATCTATTTCCCACCATCTTAAATCATCTACTTAATAATACAATATCCCCTTTAATAAATCAAAACCATTATATATATTACCTGGGTTAGTCAATAAATCAAACATATTCATAATAGTTATTTTTTTTCTTTTCGGTCTAATTTTTAAATATTAAACAGATAAAATCCTTATTTTTAACTAATTTCCAAATATTTTAAGTCTAATGACTAGAATTCCCCTTATCTCAACTTCTCCCTTTAACCCTCTAATTAATAATATGAAGTTGCCTCTAATAAATCAAAACCCCAATTTTCTTCAGCCTTATTCTGGCTTTCTTCCTTTGCCAACTAGGCTTCCATATCAGTGCTTTTAGATCATCAAATAGATCTCCCTCTATTATTATATATGTTATTTGAAATAAAGGAGACCATTTAATTGCCATTTTTTGGAAGGACTAGCCCATTTGTATTCATTAAGTTGTCTCCCTATTATTCCAATTCCCCATGATTGCTCTGGTATGTTTATCTTCCATTCAATCTGTTCTTCTTCTTTCTCAAATTTCTTCTGATATATATAGAAAGTCTTTTCCATTTTCAGTGTTGTCACTCCCTTTTCTGAATTTTCCATTAACTGTATTTGTTGGTCAAATGATTTCTCTGTCTTATTATTTGATTGTTCCACTTCTTCTGTTATCTTCTGCGTTGTTAGTTCTTTGGTTGTAGTCAAAGTTTAGGTTTGTGTATCTAAGCTGGCATCTTGATCTTTTATGTTAGGTCTTATTTTTATCACAAGCTGAAAGAATGGTTTCATGTATTGCTTTCAACATGGAAATGATCTTTTCCTGGTCTTCATCCATCTCTTTCACATGTTTATAAATAGTCTTTATAGTAGAAATCATTTGTCAAGCAAGATTTTATATTCCAAGGTATTTCATCATCTCATACAGTAACCAATATTAGTCAAATAAAGAGATAGGAAGGCAATTCCCCACACATAACTCTGAAAGTCAGTAAAGTTTTACATTCACAGTTCAAGTAGGCCAGTTATGCCGCCCAGCTGTTCTCTTACACCTGAGTTTCTCACAGGTGGTGCCAAGGTCAGAAGAGTCATATCTAAGGTCTGGGCTTTGAGCCAAGTCTCTTTTAGGAAATAACAAGTTGTAATATCAAACTTTGCCACAAGATGTCACCAATTCCATTTAAGGTTTTTTAAGTCCAAAATTTTTATAATCCTTTTTCCAATTTTATTTCTTTTTTGTAGATAAAAGCAAGTCTCCAATAAAAATAGGAAAAATTTTGGTCCCCAAGTTTCAGGAACATATAAATCCAATTATATTAAAGTTGTTCTTTTAGTGCTTTAATTCCCCTGGTAGTCAGTTGCCGCTATTCTTAGAGGGTGGGATAGAAATTCCCTCTCTCCTTACAGGGGGAAAGATACTTCAGGCAGCTTTTACAGGAAAAGAAAGTACTTAGGGTAAAGAGAAGATCAGATCTCATCCAGTTTCATCCGTGTTGCTTTCAAAGTGCTTGGTGGTAAGTTTGACTTCGGCTGTCTACAGCCTAGTGATTGACCATATTACTATGGCCGCTCTTTCCGCCGCCAGTTTGGAGGGCTGCCCTGGATCGAGCGGAAGGGCTGCTGCCCTCCTGCAATCAAGTGGGAGTCCCCTCCTTGCTCGTTGCCCCCTACAGGATGACTTTCGACCCTTTCCAGGTTCCCCCAGCAGAGCGAAACCGAACACGGAAGACAGAGCTTGCCTTCCAGTGTCCGCAGCGGCCACTTAATATTTCTCATAGGGTAGTGACTTTTCCCTTGCTAGAGGTCTTCAAGCTAAGAACCTCTTAGAGAAGAGTGAAAAATAAACACAACAATTACAAATATAAATAGAGGGTAATACATGAGTTTTGCTATCAGCTGGCAAGTCAGAGAATGATTGCTATGGGCAAAATTAAGAGAAATGTACCAGGAAGCAGGTAAAGGTTTTTGAAAATACCAGGAAAAACGAAGAGTCCCAGGGTAACTGCTTCTGTTTTTTTCTAAGCCAGTAAATATTCTTGAAAAGGTACTGGCTAATTAATCAAATCCACCACTGTATATGTAGGTTTGAACTATGTGACTTACTCTAGGTGATTTTCTACAGTGATTTTCTACACCCTACGATTAATAGCAATCACTACCATACACCAGAATAGCCCAGTTATCTTGGATGAACAGATTTTCATTTTCCCAAGGAAAAAAGACAGTTGCTTGCTGCATTGTTCAATAGTTTAACTTTGACTGCATCTTCATTGCTTTCACCCTCCAGTTACAGAATATTTTCATTGAACTTTCTATTCGTTTTTGAATAAGAAAAACAAGCTAAGGTAACTGGACTAAAAAAGACTTTGAGAAGCCAGAGAGTGAAGAATTTCCAGAAAATTATTCACTTCTGTGCAAGAAATGGCAAACTGAAAGTGGAGCCATTTACCATAGCACAGTGGTGGCGAACCTATGGCACGCATGCCACAGGCGGCACGCAGAGCCGTCTCTGTGGGCACGCACACCATTTCTGGGCTCCTCCCCCTCCCCTTCTCCATGCATGCGCAGTCCGGGAACAGCTGCAAGAGCTGGGCGGGGTGAGGGAACGTATAAAAGGAGCAGTTTTGGCGGGAGAGAGTAAAATCAGAGCCGCCAACTCCCTTCCGCAGTGCAGCCCCATCGGCGTGAGTGGAGACGGCCCCGGGACAGCCGGAAAGGAGCCCTCACCTGGTGCGGGTCCTGTCTACAGGGTGGCTCTGATGGGGGTGGTGGCTGCTGCTCTGAGACCCTTGACTTGCCAACTACACAGAGAAGCAGGAGGCAGCGGCGTGATCCCTGCATCATCAAGCCCGGCCAGCCGCAGATCTGGAAGCAAAACTGTGCCGACCATCCTCGCGCTGGTGGGGGCAGTGGCGGGGGAAGGTGAGCTGTGGCAGACGCTATCCCCTCCCCGCCCGGAGGAGCATGCAGGACAACGTGTGGCAGCAGCGGCAAAGGGTGCCTGCATGCCAGATCCTGCCTTCTCTCGCCGCCGCCAGCACAAGGATGGTCAGCAGAGCTTCGCTTCTGGATCTGCTGCCTGACACTGTCGGCCCCCACACACAGAAGCCAGCGAGCGCATGGGGGCCGCCGATGTCCATCAGCAGCCACAGCATGGCTGTCCTGCATAATGGCAGACTGGCCACAGAGCCCCATCAGCGAAGGCGGAAATCACTCTGGGATAGCTGGAAGAAAGCCTTTGCCCAGCCTGGGTGCATCCACTCGATGGATCTGATGGGGGTGGCTTCTGCTGCTGCTCTGACCGGTCAGCCTTGCAGGGAAGCAGAAGGGGCAGCTGGTGCGCGAATCTGCTGCCTCGTCGGGCTGCTAGTGAGCAACTGAGGCCACTCCAGACCCCCAGCTGCCCCTCCACCTCCTCCTGCTTCCCTGCTGACCGTTCAGAGCAGCAGCAGAAGCCACCCCCATGAGATCCGTCGAGTGGATGCGCCCAGGCCGGGCAAGGGCTTCCTCCCCCCCCTAAATCGGCAAGAAGTAAAACCTCTCTTATTACGGATTAGTTCACAACCATAATTAGTTGCTCCTCCTGAGCAAAGGTACATGAGCTGGGTTTGCACCTAGATTTTTGGGTGGAGGGGGGGAAATAGCAAGCCCCCAGGTGCTGATGCAGCAAAAAGATTAATGGGCTGCTGCAACCTGCCTCTTGTTCCGGCCGCTGCAGATGAAGGAGCTGCCAGCACCAGGCAGAAGAATGGGGCCCTGAGGCGGGGGGGGTGAATCTCACTCCCTGGGCTGCGAAGTGTAGAGCAATTGGGGGGTGGGGTACAGACAACACACGGGCAAGAGAATTGAGAATGAGAAAGACGCGGGCGGAAACGGCTCCGGGACACTTGCCTCGGGGCTCCGCTCTTCTGCCTGGCTGCTAGAAAAAAAATTCTCGGGAACAAATTTTTTTTTATTATGGTTGTGACCACCGAGGCCACGCCCACCCAGTCAGCCACGCCCACCCGGCACGCAGCAATAAATAAATGGGTTTTGGGTTGCAGTTTGGGCACTCAGTCTCTAAAAGGTTCGCCACCACTGCCATAGCAGAATCAAAGCTGCCAGTGACATGGCAGTCAGAGCTGTGTTACTGCAAAAGAACAAAAGTGGGGTCCTACAACCCTGTACCTACACCTCCCAAAAATTCACTGAAAGTGAGAGGAGATGGGCAATGTGGGAGAAGGAGGCCTTCGCAATTAGGTGGGGCCTGTTAAACTGGCAACACTATCTAGAGGGGAGCAAGGTGCCTTTTGAAGTATGGACAGATCACAAAAATCTAGAAGCACTGAAAACTCCTCGGAAACTGTCCCCAAAGCAAGTGCAGTGGGCACAGTACTTTAACTGTTTCAACTTCACTCTAAAATACATACTGGGAGGGAAAAACCGCCTAGCTGATGTGCTATTGATATTGCCCCAGTACAAAAGCGAACACGAAAAGATTAACGAGGCAATTATCTCCAGTCCACAAACTGCTGCCCAACTTACGCCTCACAGGGCCCTTAATCCTGATGACCCTGGGGCAAAGAAGATAAAACAAGAGCTCCTCACCAATCAATGGTTCAAAGACAATAAAACCTCCCTGACATGGCTTACAAGGGGGGTAAACTGTATTTGCCTGAAGTCCTCCATCTCAAGGCTCTAAAACACAGCCATGACATAAAACAGACTGGACATCTTGGATATCTAAAAACTCTACACCTCATATGCTGGCAATTTAGGTGGCCAGGGCTAAAATGGGATGTGGACAATGGGATGTCAAACCACCAGCTGCTGATCTCCTGGCTTCTGCACTACCCCAAGTTGTTGCAAGGCCTCTATTAGCTGTGGCAAGCACTGGAGCCCTGTCATGGTTCCGACTAATGAAACACTTCAAAGAACTTCCAGGCATTGTTTATCCTAAAAAGTCTTTAATTGGCACAGCATGGAGGATGCCAAGATCTGAATTCCCCTCCCCTGAGCACATAATATTCCAGCATATTCCACTCCTCTAATTTGCAGTCATAAATCACGTTCTCCAATTAGTTTGAAGGGCAAAGTTTCCCTTCCGTTCTGTAGCCTGCAGATTTTTTATCTTAACTAATCCCCACACACATTCTTTTTCCTCCCCTCCCAGCATCATTTAATTTAACTCTAAAAATACCACACAGTTTATACAGAGAGTGGCTGCCTTCATATTTTGTCAAAGCAAGAACATCCAATGTTAGCAGCGTTGACATCTGGCCCTCTTTACAAAAAGGATAGATCCTGTATGTAAACAAAAGCATATGTCAGGGATTATCTCTTGGTTTGTTGGAGTTTTTCTCATGAAACTTTTTGATGAGTCGGTCAGCCTTCACATCGCTAGATTTTATCCAAGTAGCTTCAGACAGCAAGTACCCCTTCCATTGTACTAGGTACTGCAATTTCCCTTTAAAAATTTTAGAGTCAAGAATACGTTTCACTTCATAGTGAGTCTGACCCGCTACTATGAGGGCCCCAGGTGCCTTCTTAGGGGGAGGTCTTAAAGTGGAGCCCCGACATGGTTTTAACAAGCTGCAATAGAAGACAGGGTGAATTTTTCCTAAAAGCCTAGGGAGTTTTAATTCTATTGTGATGATCCTCATGATGGGAAAAGGCCCCAGGAATTTCGGTCCTAATTTCTTACTGGGTAATTTAAGGTGTAAATATTTAATCGACAGATAAACCTTTTCCCCCAACTTGGAATGTTCTTTGGATAGCCCTCTTTTTATCAGCCTGCTTTTTATAGGTCTTGGAAGTCTTTTTTAACGCAGTTTTCGTGTTTCTCCAAACTTCTTCCCACCCCCTCACCCATTGATCAAGTGTCTGGGAGGCGGAGGGCACCTGAGGGTATTCAGGTATTGGGCTGAACTCTTTTCCTGTGGCTACTCTGAAAGGCATTTAGCCAGTGCTGCTTTGAACAGAGTTATTGTAAGCCACCTCGGCGATGTTCACTTTTGTACTGGGGCAATCTCGATAGCGCATCAGCTAGGAAGTTTTTTCCTCCCGGTATGTATTTTAGAGTGAAGTTGAAATGGTTAAAGTACTGTGCCCACCGCACTTGCTTTGGGGACAATTTGCGGGGAGTTTTCAGTGCTTCTAGATTTTTGTGATCTGTCCATACTTCAAAAGGCACCTTGCTCCCCTCTAGATAGTGTCGCCAGTTTAACAGGCCCCACCTAATTGTGAAGGCCTCCTTCTCCTAGATTGCCCATCTCCTCTCGCTTTCAGGCGCAGGGTTGCAGGACCCCTCTTTTGTACTTTTGCAGTAATACAGCTTCAACTGCCATGTCACTGGTCTTGACACTTGAATTATGAAGGGCTCCCCTGGGCAGGGGTGCTTTAGGGCTGGCTCAGCAGCAAATAGTCTTTTTAAATTCTCAAAAGCTGTTTGACATCCCATCGTCCATGCTAGTGGTTAGCTCGGTCGCGGCTTTCCCCCTCCTTTGCCTGTTTTGAGTAGTTCTGTAAGGGGTAGGGCAATCTCAGCAAAGGAGGGGATGAATTGATGATAGAAGTTGGCAGAACCCAAAAAGCTCTGAAGCTGTTTGCGAGTCTTCGGAGGCTGCCATTCAATTATAGTTTTCACTTTGGCTGGGTCCATTTCTACGCCCTCGTTGGAAATTTTGTAGCCAAGATAATCTAATTGGGTCTGGTGAAATTCACATTTTGACAATTTGGCATAAAGCTTGGCATTCAATAGTTTCTTTAATACTTCTCTCACCAGCTTTATGTGATCAGTCATATTCGTGCTGTATATCAGGATATAATCAAGATACACCAGAACCCCTTTGTACAAGTGATCATGTAGGACCTCATTAATCAACTGCATGAATACGGCTGGGGGCCCCTGTAGTCCAAATGGCATGACTTTGAATTGATAGGTCCCCATGGGGCAGTTGAAGGCAGTTTTCCACTCATCTCCCTCCTTTATTCTCACCCGGTAGTACGCCTCTCTCAGGTCTAATTTAGTGAAGATACTCCCCTTAGCCAGATGGGTTAATAAGTTCTTTAGGAGGGGGAGGGGATATTTATTTTCCACACTCACAGTGTTGAGGCCCTTATAGTGTATGCAGAGACAAAGAGACCCATCTTTTTTTTCTTTGAACAACACAGGGGCTCCCACAGTAGACTTGGCTCGTTCAATGAACCCCCTTGCTAGGTTTTTATTCACGTATCATTGCATCTCCTCCATTTCGAGGGGGGACATAGCATACATTCTTGGTCGTGGGAGTTTGGCTCCCGGCAACCGTTTGATTGAACAATCATTGGGTCTGTGAGGGGGCAGGGTATCACATTCTTTCTCACTGAATGCTTCTGCCAGGTCCGGGTTCTTGCTGGGGATGATTGGCCCATCTGGTGGCGGTGAGGCAGCCATGTGCGCTTGCTCAGTTGGTGGCCTAAAGTGTCCTGCAATGTTAGTTGAATCAGTGGGAGGTTTAGGCCCTATAGGTAGTCTCACAGTTCTCATTCCTTTCTCCCACCAGATAAATGTTTTCCATTTGTCCGACCAGGCTAATCCTAGGATCATAGTCTCAGTCATTTTTGGGGCCACCAAGAAACGAATAAACTCCCAGTACTCACCTATTTCTAGGTGTAGGGGTTCAGTTAATTGCGTGACTAAAGTCCCTCCCATCAGGGAGCCATCGGCTTGCTCAAACCTCACGGGTTTGGAGAGCTGTTTCGCCTGTAGGCCCATTTTCATGGCAAATGGCAGGCTAATGATGCACCGGGAGCATCCAGAATCAGTTAGCACATTTAAGTCTATTTGTGCCCCCGACTTAGGGATTATAAGTTTGGCGGGCAGTGAAAAAGGCGGGATGTGTCGACTCACCATTGGGTCGTTCTCTCCTTCGTTGTCATTGTCAAAGGAGGGTAGAGTGGGGGCAGGTCCACCCGGAGTCCCAGCATCCTCCTGTGTGGGGGATGTGACCTGGGCAACAGGTTCCTGCATGATCTGGGTAGATTTCTCTCTCGTTAGCCCCTGGGCAGGTTTCTTTCTTGCTGCTGGTCCCGGTCTGTTCTGTTGTTGGGGGTAAGGGACTGGACAGTTTGCTGCTCGATGTCCCTCCTGTCCACACCGGAAACACTTAATTGATGGGCCTGCAGATGGCCTGGGTCTTTCAGCCATCACAGTAGGAGATTTTCGTGGGGGTGATTGCCGTTCGGGTTGCTCTGGCTTTGGCTCGGATTCAGGTGGGGGAGGCTTCTTATAGCAGGCGAGCTGAACGTCTAGCCTCACTGCTGTCTGGTACCATTCTTACAGCTGATCAGGTACTGCTCGATAGATACAGGCCTGAGAGAGGTGGTCGTCTAATCGCTCAATGAAGTGATGGATTAGGGATTGCTCAGGCCACTTCTCTATCTGACCTGCTATCTTGCGAAACTCTCATACGTACTCCAGGGCAGGCCTGCCGGCTTGTTTTATTTTGTGGATTTGTTTTCCTGCTTTCAGGCCAATGGATGGATCCTCAAATCTTTCTCTCAGCCCTAGGAGGAAGAGGTGGGGGTCCTCCAATTTGGAGGCTTGCTCATTATATAAATTGTTCAGCCATTTGGATGCTTCTCCCTCTAGGCTGGATGCAATTACATTGACCATAGCGCCTGGGTCCAGGTAGAGATAGGCCCAGCAGTTCAAATGAAAGCGCACTTGGTTGAAGAAGAAAATCAGCTTTTCTGGGTCCCCCATCGAAGGTTGCTCTGAATGGTGGAGCAATTAATAATTGCTGAGCCCCCCACCATCTCTGTCACACCCCAGTTGCTGCTGATCCCATCCTGACTGCTGATGCATGCTCAGGGGTTGCACATTCAGGGGCTGTGGCCATGCCCCCTGCTGCGGTTGTTGTACATTTGGGTGTGGTGACCAATCTCCTTGTTGTGGTCGTCCTCCCATCAGCTGCTGATCTCCTGGCTTCTGCACCACCCCAAGTTGTTGCAAGGCCTCTATTAGTTGTGGCAAGCTTAGAGGTTGCTGACCATCCACCTGCGGGGGATGCCAAACTCCCCATTGCTGCAGAGGCCTCAGACTGGGGTTCCCTCTCTCTTCGGAGCTGAATGCCCTGGCAGGGAAAGACAGGGTCTGGAAGGCTGTCTGATCTGCAATGGAGGGGCTGTAGACTCCTCTTTGCAGGAGTTGATTTCTGCTTCTCATCTCTAGCTTTTCAAATCTTTCCAGTGACTCACCCGAACCTTCAGTGGCAGACAATCTGGTAGCTCTCCACCGGTCTGCTTTTGAAGCCTTTGACGGTGGCAAGGCAGTCTCGAGGCATCTGGAGTCTCTGCTGGGCTGGACCCAGCTGACGGCCAGATTAGCTCTCCTGGCTGCAAAAACCCATCCTTCCACAGCATGCTGTCTGTTGCTTCTTCCTCTGGGGTATCAGCAGCTGCCGGGTCACCATCTTCAAACAGGTTCTTTTTTTCCATGATGAAATTTTCCTCCTGAATCTTTGCGAGCTTCTTTCAAACCTAGAGACAGCGACTGGAGTTCAGGACCCCAGGTTGTTTGAAAAGAAAGTAGATCTTGGCATGATGTCATGGTTCCGACTAACGAAAAACTTCAAGGAACTTCCAGGCATTGTTTATCCTAAAAAGTCTTCAATTGTGTAACAAAGTGTTGGCACAGCATTTATGACTCCTCTAATTTGCAGTCATAAATCACGTTCTCCAATTAGTTTGAAGGGCAAAGTTTCCCTTCCGTTCTGTAGCCCGCCGGTTTCTTATCTTAACTAATCACCACACACATTATTTCTCCTCCCCTCCCAGCATCATCTAATTTAACTCTAAAAATACCACACAGCTTATACAGAGAGTGGCTGCCTTCATATTTTGTCAAAGCAAGAACATCCAATGTTAGCAGTGTTGACAAACTGGCAAATAAACCTATTCTTTGTCATTCCTTTCCAGATAAGGAAAGAATTTGAGATCACTCTCAATTGCTCCGGATAGCAGCACCTCTCAAGGAGACCACAAGATAATGATCTCTGGTGACTTCCGGTTTGCCATCGCGGCGCTGCAGATGCTTGAAGATGAGCTCCATCTTTCACGTCCAATTTCATCCTACTGGGGGGCCCTGGAAAGGGTCAAAAGTCGCCCTGTAGGGGCGACAAGTAAGGAGGGGACCCCCCACTTGATTGCGGGAGGGTGGCAGCCCTTTCATTAGATCTGGGGAAGCCCTCCAAACCAGCCGGGGAAAGACCAGCCAAAGCAATATGGCTCATCACTAATCTGCTGACAGCCAAAGTCAAAATCACCACCAAGCTCCTTTAAAGCAATGCGGATGAAACTGGATGAGATCTGATCTTCTCTTTAAGACTTTAAGTATTTTTTCCTGTAAAAGCTGCCCAAAGTATTTTTCCCCCTGTGAGAAGAGAGGGAAGGGAATTTTTACCCCATCCTCTAAGAACAGCGGCAACTAACTACCCAGGGGAAACAGAGCAACTGTAAGAACATTTTTAATCTAACTGGATGTATATTCTTTTGAAACTTGGGGACTAAAAGTGTTCCTATTTTTACTGAAGATGTTTGTTTTTATCTTAAAAAAAGAAACAAGACTTGAAAAACTATCATAAAAACTTTGGACTTAAAAAGCTTTAAATGGCATCGGTGACATCTTGTGGCAAAGTTTGGTATTACAACTTGTTGTTGCCTAAAAGAGACTTGGCTTGAAGCCCAGACTCCAGAAAAAACTTCTTTGACCTTGACAGCTACCACCTGTGAAAAACAGCTGCAAAGAAGGAACTTCTGGCAGGCATATCTGGCTTGTTTGAACTATGGATGTAAACTTTTACTAACTTTCAGATCTATACATGGGGAATTGCTTTCCTAATACCTTACACAAGAAGCATATGTTATTATATGAGATGATGGAATATCTTGGACTATAAACTCTTACTTGACAAACAATTTCTACTATAAAGACCACCTATAACACATGAAATAGATGTTCCATACCTAGCAATAAAAAACAAAAAACTATTTTTAACATTTAATTCTAAAGTCTTCAACTTAACATAATATCAAGAGAATATGGATGAAGATCAAGAAAAAACTCTTTCCATGTTGAAATCAATACATGAAACCATTCTTTCAGCTTGTGACAAAATAAGATGCAACATAAATGAACAAGATGCCAGCTTAAATATACAAACCCAGATCTTGACTACAAACAAAGAACTAACAATGCAGAAAATAACAGGAGAAGTGGAACAACTACACCCTAAGACAGAGGATTGAATTGACCAACAGATCCAGCAAATGGAAAAATCAGAACAGGGAGTGACAACACTGAAAATGGAAAAGACATTTTACAAAAATCAGAAGAAATTTGAGAGAAATGAAAAAGAACAGATTGAAGGGAAGATAAACCTATCAGGACAATTGTGGAAAATTGGAGTAATAGGGAGGTGATCTAATAAATGCAAATGGGCTATTTCTTCCCAAAAAACTGCAACCAAATGGTCTTTCTTATTCCAAATTATATATATATATATATATATATATATATATATATATATATATATATATATATATATATATATATATATATA
>NW_015388967.1:29083-30331 GCF_001527695.2 Protobothrops mucrosquamatus
ATATATATATATATATATATATATATATATATATATATATATATATATATATATGGCTAGAAATAGAGCTAAAAATCCGACTCTTGGGTATGTCCATATTATGTCGAAATAATCACGATCACCAAGAGGAGATAAAATATTTAAAAGCAATTAAAAAGTTTAAAAACAATTTAAAAGCAATAAAACATTGTTAAAATTATAGGCAACCAAGCTTTCGTCGGGCCCTCTCGACATCATCAGGGTTGCTGAGGCAGTTTTTGGGAGGGTTTATATGCCGTTTTCAAGTGCCTGCATCCGGCTGCGTGATCGTGTGACCGGGCCCCGGTATATGCGCTCCTGCGCG
Source organism: Protobothrops mucrosquamatus (assembly GCF_001527695.2). Lineage (NCBI taxonomy): Eukaryota > Metazoa > Chordata > Lepidosauria > Squamata > Viperidae > Protobothrops > Protobothrops mucrosquamatus. Next base: position 29,427 of record NW_015388967.1, read on the forward strand.
GTGCATGTCTTCCTTTTACCCGCATGTAAACGTTTTGCCTTCTTTCCCTGTTTACTACTATGAGGCCCTTGGGTGTCTTCATCAGGGATCATCTGGGGTTCTTCCTTGCATCTCTCATCCCCTTCAACCCCCTCATCCTTCCCTTCAAACTCATCCGTCCCTCGGGGTTTGGTCCAGCTACAACCTACCTCTCCCCCCCTTTTTTCCTTTTCTATATCGGGCGGATCACTCCTCCCTGTCCCATCATCTTGGCCATCCCATCCCTCCATGCTCCTGTTGTCATCACCTTCTATGTGGAGTCGTTCTCTTGGGTCTCGGGGGCCCCTTCCCGTGCGTGGCCCCGTTAAGGGCTGTCGTCCCTGCCGGTCGGGTATCCTCCATGTACATCCATCCATCACTCCTTTTAAACTTTCCCCCGCACTCAAACTCCCTACCCTTTCCAAATCTTTTATAACTACATCCCCCTCATCCATTCCACCATCGGTCCCCCTTCTACCCTCGTGATCCTTCTCATGTCTGTTGGCCCCAACTACATTCCCGTCCATACTACTATCCCCCCCTCTGTTCCACCCACGAGGCCTCCGGGGGTCTTCGATGGCCTCTCGATCAGTTTCTCCTTTGTCAAGTCTCCCCATCGAGTCCAGATTGGTCTCTTCTTCTCCCCCTCCGGTTACGGCGCTTCGTGCGTCTCCTATTTCCTCTCCTCGCAGCTATAAACTAAAAAAAGAAAAAGGCAAAAGAACAATACACCAGCTACAAGATGAAAGTGGATCAGTACAATATAGACGGGAAGAAAAAAAGAAAATAATACAAAATTTCTTCTCAAAGCTATACCATCAGGAAGACATAGCAGATGATAAAGTCAAACAATATATAGAGGCAGCAAAAATGAGTAAAATTACTGA